>NW_020329091.1:0-12708 GCF_001858045.2 Oreochromis niloticus | reverse complement strand
TTATTGAACTGTTTTTGTAGATAAGCTTCAAGCCAGCAAGCAACAATACCTAAACCAAAAATATTATCACCAGAAGTGAGAAAGTGTCTGGACTATCTCCAGCTGTGTTGCATGTATAAAGATAATTTCAGACACTGTCTGGTTGTCATGTCTGAAACAGGCTGTACAGTCACCAGATAAAAGACATCAGTCATGTTTCTAATGATATAAATCAACCAGAAAGATTATAAAGACAAAAGCTGTGAGACGCCACTAGAGAAAGGATGGCTTGTTATCATTACATGAAATGATTTAGAATTAATATGTAAGCTTTCAGGGCAGCACTCACAACTTTTTCAAACTGATTACCTGATGGTAAGCTTACACAGATATATAAACATACAGGTGAACTCTAAGAGGTTATAAAGAAGAGAGCTGTGCTTTTACAGAACACAATTTATTTACATTTTATATTTACAATCAGTTTTTATTTATATAAACAAAATAAACATTACGAAACTAGACAAAACTATAAACTGTTATAAACCTGTTTCAGGTCCATGTGGCAGAACCTGCAGAGGCGGCCTGTTTGTTGGGTTTCTGGCCTTTTCTCTTTTCTCCATCCTTTCCTCTGACCTCTTCCTGGTAGCATCCAGATCCCTTTGGAAAAATTCTGTCTGGGCAAATTCCTCAAAGGGCATTTTCGGGTTACTGATTCCTCAGCAGCATAAGTTTGATGCACCTTGTTGGAACAATAGAAATAGAGCACAGGCCCTCTCTGGTAAAAATAGTGGACGGTGGATCCGTGTGTTCATATTGAGACTTGGGCTGTCCACAGGCAAGACAAGTCTTTGTCTGCCTTCTTTTTCCCTCAGGCTGCTGCTGCTGCTGTTGCTTTTCTAAGATGCCCTCCACAATCTTCTCTATTGAGTCAGTGGTGCAGACAGGCAGGAGGAGGCGGGTTAAAGACGGCAGGCTCTATGGTGACTACGGGAACACTAGTTGTTTCACTGCCTTCCGTTAATGAGTGCCACAGCTGCTGAGTCTCCAGAAGTTTTTCTGGGCTTGTGTTCAAAGATGAATTGGTGTTGAGAGCTTAGCCAAGTGCTTCACATAACGGGATATGCACCTTGGATGTGGATGCAGCAGGCTGTTGGATCTGCAGCAGAACGATGGACATGTCTCATAATCTTGATCCACAAGCTTCAGGATGTCCTTCCCATGGTACTTTTGCAGCAGATCATCTATTGCCTCTTTCATGCGTCGTGTCCAGCGTGTGTGGTCCAGCACAAAAACCCGACCACCTGTCTTTATAGGTCCGTGCACCCAGATTAAACTTGGGTGTAAGATTCAGATAATTATTATTAAAGCTCATATTTAAATGAGAATAAGTTTCACGATTGAAGTAGCAGCAGCAGAGGGAGAGAGAAGAGGCAGTCGCGCTATATATCGGTTGTTAAACTTAACGCTGGAATGCTTTACAAACATTCAGAGATGAACTTAAACACTTGCTTTACTTCTCTGGGATAACTTCCTCGGAGATGAAATGCTGGTTTGGTAGCGAGGCTACAAATACACACAGGCGCTGTATCACATGACGCATACTGCTGCAACGTGCTACGGTTATGAGCCGAGTTACGCCGTGTTGCAAGTTTTGTGAGATGCTTTTTTGATATTTAATGGATCGGATTACATTTTTTATTTTTCGCCGATATCCAGTAATTCAGGTCAGTATCGGACCGATACCGATACGTAATATCTGATCGGTCCATCTCTAATTTCCGACACTGAAAAGGTCAAAGGTCAACTTTAACATTAAAAGGTGTAAAAACAAGTACAAGATATTTACAATAAGCAGACCTCAGTGCAAGAAAGTGTCTTTCCAACACTGAAAAGGTCAAAGGTCAACTTTAAAGTAAAAGGTGTAAACAAGTACAAGATATTTACAATAAGCAGACCTCAGTGCAAGAAAGTGTCTTTCCAACACTGAAAAGGTCAAAGGTCAACTTTAAAGGTGTAAAACAAGTACAAGATATTTACAATAAGCAGACCTCAGTGCAAGAAAGTGTCTTTCCAACACTGAAAAGGTCAAAGGTCAACTTTAAAGGTGTAAAAACAAGTACAAGATATTTACAATAAGCAGACCTCAGTGCAAGAAAGTGTCTTTCCAACACTGAAAAGGTCAAAGGTCAACTTTAAAGTGTAAACAAGTACAGATATTTACAATAAGCAGACCTCAGTGCAAGAAAGTGTCTTTCCAACACTGAAAAGGTCAAAGGTCAACTTTAAAGGTGTAAAAACAAGTAAAGATATTTACAATAAGCAGACCTCAGTGCAAGAAGTGTCTTTCCAACACTGAAAAGGTCAAAGGTCAACTTTAAAGGTGTAAAAACAAGTACAAGATATTTACAATAAGCAGACCTCAGTGCAAGAAAGTGTCTTTCCAACACTGAAAAGGTCAAAGGTCAACTTTAAAGGTGTAAAAACAAGTACAGATATTTACAATAAGCAGACCTCAGTGCAAGAAAGTGTCTTTCCAACACTGAAAAGGTCAAAGGTCAACTTTAAAGGTGTAAAAACAAGTACAAGATATTTACAATAAGCAGACCTCAGTGCAAGAAAGTGTCTTTCCAACACTGAAAAGGTCAAAGGTCAACTTTAAAGGTGTAAAAACAAGTACAAGTATTAACAATAAGCAGACCTCAGTGCAAGAAAGTGTCTTTCCAACACTGAAAAGGTCAAAGGTCAACTTTAAAGGTGTAAAAACAAGTACAAGATATTTACATAAGCAGACCTCAGCAAGAAAGTGTCTTTCCAACACTGAAAAGGTCAAAGGTCAACTTTAAAGGTGTAAAACAAGTACAAGATATTTACAATAAGCAGACCTCAGTGCAAGAAAGTGTCTTTCCAACACTGAAAAGGTCAAAGGTCAACTTTAACATTAAAAGGTGTAAAAACAAGTACAAGATATTTACAATAAGCAGACCTCAGTGCAAGAAAGTGTCTTTCCAACACTGAAAAGGTCAAAGGTCAACTTTAAAGGTGTAAAAACAAGTACAGGATATTTACAATAAGCAGACCTCAGTGCAAGAAAGTGTCTTTCCAACACTGAAAAGGTCAAAGGTCAACTTTAAAGGTGTAAAAACAAGTACAAGATATTTACAATAAGCAGACCTCAGTGCAAGAAAGTGTCTTTCCAACACTGAAAAGGTCAAAGGTCAACTTTAAAGGTGTAAAAACAAGTACAGATATTTACAATAAGCAGACCTCAGTGCAAGAAAGTGTCTTTCCAACTGAAAAGGTCAAAGGTCAACTTTAAATTAAAAGGTGTAAAAACAAGTACAAGATATTTACATAAGCAGACTCAGTGCAAGAAAGTGTCTTTCCAACACTGAAAGGTCAAAGGTCAACTTTAACATTAAAAGGTGTAAAAAAATACAAGATATTTACAATAAGCAGACCTCAGTGCAAGAAAGTGTCTTTCCAACACTGAAAGGTCAAAGGTCAACTTTAAGGTGTAAAAACAAGTACAAGATATTTACAATAAGCAGACCTCAGTGCAAGAAAGTGTCTTCCAACACTGAAAAGGTCAAAGGTCAACTTTAAAGGTGTAAAAACAAGTACAAGATATTTACAATAAGCAGACCTCAGTGCAAGAAAGTGTCTTTCCAACACTGAAAAGGTCAAAGGTCAACTTTAAAGGTGTAAAAACAAGTACAGATATTTACAATAAGCAGACCTCAGTGCAAGAAAGTGTCTTTCCAACACTGAAAAGGTCAAAGGTCAACTTTAAAGGTGTAAAAACAAGTACAAGATATTTACAATAAGCAGACCTCAGTGCAAGAAAGTGTCTTTCCAACACTGAAAAGGTCAAAGGTCAACTTTAAAGGTGTAAAAACAAGTACAAGATATTTACAATAAGCAGACCTCAGTGCAAGAAAGTGTCTTTCCAACACTGAAAAGGTCAAAGGTCAACTTTAAAGGTGTAAAAACAAGTACAAGATATTTACAATAAGCAGACCTCAGTGCAAGAAAGTGTCTTTCCAACACTGAAAAGGTCAAAGGTCAACTTTAAATTAAAAGGTGTAAAAACAAGTACAAGATATTTACAATAAGCAGACCTCAGTGCAAGAAAGTGTCTTTCCAACACTGAAAAGGTCAAAGGTCAACTTTAAAGGTGTAAAAACAAGTACAATATTTACAATAAGCAGACCCAGTGCAAGAAAGTGTCTTTCCAACACTGAAAAGGTCAAAGGTCAACTTTAAAGGTGTAAAAACAAGTACAAGTATTTACAATAAGCAGACCTCAGTGCAAGAAAGTGTCTTTCCAACACTGAAAAGGTCAAAGGTCAACTTTAAAGGTGTAAAAACAAGTACAAGATATTTACAATAAGCAGACCTCAGTGCAAGAAAGTGTCTTTCCAACACTGAAAAGGTCAAAGGTCAACTTTAAAGGTGTAAAAACAAGTACAAGATATTTACAATAAGCAGACCTCAGTGCAAGAAAGTGTCTTTCCGAAAGGTCAAAGGTCAACTTTAACTTAAAGGTGTAAAAACAAGTACAAGATATTTACAATAAGCAGACCTCAGTGCAAGAAAGTGTCTTTCCAACACTGAAAGGTCAAAGGTCAACTTTAAAGGTGTAAAAACAAGTACAAGATATTTACAATAAGCAGACCTCAGTGCAAGAAAGTGTCTTTCCAACACTGAAAAGGTCAAGGTCAACTTTAAGGTGTAAAAACAAGTAAGATATTTACAATAAGCAGACCTCAGTGCAAGAAAGTGTCTTTCCAACACTGAAAAGCAAGGTCAACTTTAGAATAGAATAGAATAGCCTTTATTGTCATTGTACAGGGTACAACGAAATTGGAGTGCCACTCCCTTGGTGCAAAATGCAATAATAAATATAAATGTAAAATATAAAAGGTACAATAAACAAACGTAAGTACTCTCAAAGTAAGCATGATATTTACAGGATAGCAGCATTAATATAATGACAGTGACAGTATGGATGGCTAAGTAGGTTCAATCGTTTTTGTGCTTATTTACAACGGTGATAGCTCTGGGAAAGAAGCTATCCCTGAATCTGTTTGTCCTGGTTTTATGTGACCTGTATCGTCGGCCTGACGGTAATAGTTCAAACAGTTGATTGCTGGGGTGAGAATGGTCCTTGATGATATTGCCAGCTCTGCTGAGGTACCGGAGTTTGCAATGACCTCCAGGCTGGGCAGAGAGCAGCCAGTGATCTTCTGGGCTGTGTTGATGACCCTCTGCAGTACTTTCCTGTCTGCAGCTGAGCACCCTGCATACCATGTTGTTATGCCGTACGTTAGGATGCTCTCTATGGTGGCTCTGTAGAATGTCACCAGCAGCCTCTCCTCCAGGTTGCTCCTCCTGAGCACTCTCAGAAAGTGGAGACGCTGCTGGGCCTTTTTTACCACCGCAGTGGTATTTGCAGTCCAGGAGAGATCATCAGAGATCTGCACGCCCAGAAACCTCATGGAGTGTACCCTCTCCACACGGTTCCCGTGAATGTAAAGTGGGCCGGGTCTGCTCTGCCCTTCCTGAAGTCCAAGATGAGTTCTTTAGTTTTCGTGGTGTTCAGTTGGAGGTTGTTAACTGAACACCACTCAGTCAGTCTGTTGACCTCATCTCTGTAGTCCGACTCATCCCCCTTGAGATGAGTCCAACCACAGTGGTGTCGTCCGCAAACTTTATGATGGTGTTTGAGAGATGGGTAGGGGAGCAGTCGGATGTGTAGAGCGTAAACAGGAGGGGACTCAGAACACATCCTTGTGGACCCAGTGCTGAGTGTGATGGTGCTGGACAGGTGGGGCCGAGTCTGACAGAGTGTGGTCTGTTGTCAGGAAGTCCTTGATCCAGAGGCAGATGGGGGTGGAGGTCCCAGGTGAGACAGTTTCTGGACCAGGATCTCCGGGATGATATGATTAAATGCTGAGCTGAAGTCCAGGAAGAGCATTCTCACATAGCTTCCTCTGTGCTCCAGGTGACTCAGCGCAGTGTGGAGCGCTATGGTGATAGCGTCCTCGGTGGATCGATTAGTCCTGTAGGCAAATTGGTGGGGGTCCAAAGTGGGAGGCAGACTGGCCCTGATGTGCTGACAGACCAGTCTCTCAAAGCACTTCATCACTACAGGCGTAAGTGCAACAGGCCTGTAATCATTTGGGCTGACCACAGCTGTCTTCTTGGCGATGGGGATGATGGTGGAGGTTTTGAGGCAGGGCGGGACGGTGTTTAATGACAAGGAAAGGTTGAAGATTTTAGTGAAGACTCCGGTCAGTTCGTCAGCACATGCTCTGAGAACCTTTCCATGTATTCCATCAGGACCTGCCGCCTTCCTGGGATTCACTGACCTTAGAACACACCTCACTTGATGCTCCCTAAGTGTTAGTGTGCCGGTGCTGGGGGCGGGTGGAAGTGGTGTGACAGCTGAGGGTCTGGTTGTCTCAAAGCGGGCGAAGAAACGATTTAGATCCTCAGCCAGCGAGGCATCAATCCTAGATGTCGCCTGGTTATTGCTTCTGTAGTTGGTAATGTGATTGATCCCCTGCCACATTTTTCTGGGGTCGTTGTCAGCAAAGTGATCTTCAATCCTCCTCCTATAGGCAGCCTTAGCTTTCCTGATGCCTCTACTCAGGTCTGCCCTGGCCGCCCTATACGCAGCCCTGTCCCCTGACTTGAAGGCAGTGTTGCGGCTTTTTAGGAGGGATTGCACTTCGCTATTCATCCAGGGTTTTTGATTTGGAAACACCCTGACCCTTTTGTTGACGGTGACATTGTCAACACAGTTCCTGATGTACGAGAGTACAGTGTCCGTGTACTCCTGGAGGTTGTGGCTGGAGAATAAATCCCATACAGTAGTTGAGAAGCAGTCCTGCAGTTGAGAGAGGGCTCCTTCAGGCCAGGTTTTTATTGTCTTTGTCTGGGGCTTTGTTTTTCTCAGCAGGGGGGTGTAGGTGGGGGAGGACATGCAGAGGTGGTCAGATCCAGCCAGGTGGGGGAGGGGTGTCGCTCTGAAAGCATGCCTGATGTTTGAATAGACATGATCCAAGGTGTGTTCTCCTCTCGTAGCAAAGTCCACAAACTGGACAAATTTAGGAAGCACAGTCTTTAGGCACGCTTTGTTAAAGTCACCGGCGACAATAAAACCCCATCGGGTGGGCAAGCTGTTGTTGTTTATGGTGTTGAGCAAGAGGCTGAGAGCCGTGCCGACGTTCGCATCCGGCGGTATATAAACAGCTATCACAATAACTACTGTAAACTCCCTCGGGATGTAAAAAGGTCTGCACGAGACTGCCAGAACCTCCAAATCAGGAGAACAGTGTGTGTGAATGATCCTGCTGTTACAACACCACTCGTTATGCACGTAAACACATAGCCCCCTCCTCTGCTTTTACCTGAGTTGCTGTTTCTGTCGTGCGATGTAGCGTGCGGCCTGCTAACTCGACTGCAGCGTCGGGAATCAGCGGGTGAAGCCACGACTCCGTAATAAGAATAATGCTGCAGTTGCGTGCAAAGCTCGTGGTGGCTATCTGTAGCTCCAATTCGTCCAATTTGTGGGTGATGGATCTGGCGTTCGATACGAAAAGGCTCGGAAGTGCTGGCCGGTGTGGTTGTTTGCGTAGCCTAGCATCTGAGCCGACCGGCATCCCCTCTTCTGCTTTCTCTCCTCCGTCGCCTCCTACGCTTGCTGGGCGGGCAGACCATCCACGGTGACCTGGCGGTCTCGCTATCTCCTCCAGGATGTTGTGTGTTCGCTGATATTCGCCAGAACAGACAAACTATATTTGAAACCTAGGTCAATTAGGTTCTGGCGACTGTAAGAGATGACGGCGTTGCAAACATTTAAAAATATACACAGTAAAAGTAAAAACGAGCACCAACTGGAGAGCTAAGGCCGCTGCACCCGTGCGCGCCGCCATCTTGTTAATTTTAAAATTAAAAGGTGCACAAACAAGTACAAGATATTTACAATAAGCAGACCTCAGTGCAAGAAGTGTCTTTCCAACACTGAAAAGGTTAAAGGTCAACTTTAACATTAAAGGTGTAAAAAAGTACAGATATTTACAATAAGCAGACCTCAGTGCAAGAAAGTGTCTTTCCAACACTGAAAAGGTCAAAGGTCAACTTTAAAGGTGTAAAAACAAGTACAGGATATTTACAATAAGCAGACCTCAGTGCAAGAAAGTGTCTTTCCAACACTGAAAAGGTCAAAGGTCAACGTTAAAGGTGTAAAACAAGTACAGATATTTACAATAAGCAGACCTCAGTGCAAGAAAGTGTCTTTCCAACACTGAAAAGGTCAAAGGTCAACGTTAACATTGAAAGGTGTTCAAACAAGTACAAGATATTACAATAAGCAGACCTCAGTGCAAGAAAGGGAGGTGGGGGGTACTCACCTTCCACTTCACTGACACACATCAGCATCCAGTTCTCATGAGAAGAGGGGGAGGGGAAGAGGGCGATGTACTCACCTTTATTGACGCGCTCGGTTTCAGTGTCCCATGCTTCATCAGAAGAGATGGCGCTCAGGAGAGTGTCATCAAGGATCCTCATGACTTCAGAAAGGCCTCGTTCTCGGGACGTTCAACAATGTAGTCAAGACAGCCTGTAAGGAAACAAGTTTAAAATAACATTAGGAATGTAGTAAACACCCAGTGCTAAAGCTACAGGCTACATTTATATCAGACTGAATGACACTTTACTTGTTCATGTGAGAAGAAAACAAGATGTCAACTATGTCCACAATCATTAAGTGAAGCATCCATTTTTAAAAAAAGAGCACCAAATCTCTGCCAAGGCAGCTCACTCTGTGCACACTACCCTGTTAAGGTAACAGTATTGTATTTTGTATACGTCCATTTTGTTTATTTGTTCTTTTTAAACCTTTATGCAAACACTGCGTTCGGTAGGTAATGGATAATAGGTATTGATTTGTAAAGAACTGGGCATGAATACCTTATTATATAAATATCTACAGTAAATTTATAACTACTTATAATTTATAACAGGGTAGGCAACCTTTTTGATGGCGAGTGCCATTTAAAATTTCCTCAGAAGTCAGTGTGCCATATGATTGCATTAGCAATAAATTTAATAACGCTCTATATTAACAGTTACACATTATATAGAACCACTTTATAGAATTATATTTGTTTGCAAATGTTGGCAGCTATCAGCGAATAGTTATCAGCTATTTTGAAACAAAAAAGACACTTTTTTCATAACAAGAACTCCATAACAGCAAATGAACTGTACAACAGAAAATACAAATGCTATTTATGGTCTCCTCACAACAATGATAAGAAAAATAAACTGGGCCAATATGGTATGTTTGTTAATACAGAGACACACATGTTAATGTGATCTCTGGTCTCCCACTCAGAGCACAGGTCTCCGAGTGTCCAACATTCAGACAGCTACCTGAGGACACTCATGTGAGAGAAAATCTGCTCACACAGATATGTAGAGCCAAATACTGTCAATAAGGCCTCTGCAATGTTCTGAAGACAGTTAAACTTGTCAGGTAGTGATGTCCAGCAGGTGAAAATGCAAGCTCCATGAACTGCACAGCTGTAGATTCCAGCTGCTTCGATGTCGCATTAACTGGCATTAACTCAGCCAGTTAATGCCAGACAAATCTAGCTGCTCATTAAAGATTTCTGGTTTGATCAGAAAATAAAACATTGGTATACACCTGAAAGTCCCAAAAATGCATTGTGTCTCGAGTCTATGGATGCAATTTGACTAAAGACCGGCCCCCAGATATTAAAGCCATAAAGCCTTTGAATGAAACAAACGCTGTTGTGACAGTGATGTACACTGTCTTGTTGGTAAATGTATGATTTCTATTCATTTTACGTCAGATGAAAACTTTGGTTGTAAGCTTTAGATAATTATTTAATAACAGCCAGACATTTTAAATGAGAATAAGAAAGTATTTCTTTGTGCCCCCTTTCCCTGTTAATGCCCTACCTGGCCCCCTGGCAAAACTTTGCTAGACCTGCACAGTTACCAGCTGTCAGCTACGTAGAAAAGGATCCTGGTGTTATTTGTCTCTCAGAAACAGTTCATAACTTCCCTTCAACTCATTCATGTCACCTAAAGGTAAACCTGTTTCTCCATCACCTGTTCAGCTCTGATGATTTAGTAAGGACATCTCCTGGTTTCATCTTCATGTTTCCCTCTCACCAGATATACAAACCGTATCATGACCAGCAGTTTTTACAGCTGTGGCTCCAGCAAACATCAGCTGATACTAGAAATTAATATTAAATACATTCTAACAACAGCTGACCAAGCTTAAACGTGCTGCTGTTGTTTGTGCGACATCCGGCAGTTTCTCTTTCTGGCGCAAAGTGAGCGATAAACAAACAAGAGAGAAAAGCTGATCATTGATCATTGATCAGTTTCACGATTGAAGTAGCAACAGGAGAGAGAGGGGAGAGAATGAGGGAGAAGAAGATGCAGCTGTGCAGCAAAGACACAATAACTCCAGCTTTGTGTCTTTCCATCCTGGCTGAAGTACGGGACAAACTGTGTTCCTTCTCAGCTCAACACGAAACGGGTAATAATTTCTCTGAATGCAGGACGATTCGTTTGTACCGGAGGTTGGCAACTCTACTAACTAACCTTATGAATAAATAAAGTTCACTATCAATAAAATCATAGCACCGCCCAGCAGTATATAAATTCCGTCATGCTAGCTAGTACGCAGTACGAGTTATTGTAACTGACTGTAAAAAGTCAGCACAACGAAAATAAACTCCACCTAAACTTGGTTTATATCTGACCCAGATAACTGCAGGTCATTAACTTCTTACCTGAAGTTCAGTTCACCTGACGCTCCGACCGGCGGCTGCCTCGGGTCTCTCCGACTCCTGCCTCCCTTCCCTCATCCACCTGCTGGCCTCCACCACTTGTTATTTTACTGAATCTGTGGAAGCTCCGCCATAGCCACCACCAAACAACTGAGTTATTTTACACACCGATCAGCTTCTGGTCAGTCCACCACCAAAAATAATAATAATGATAATATCGGGCCACCGAGCAAATGCCCTTATGCCCGATGGCCAGTCCAGCTATGGTCGTGCGTGCTATCAGTTAACCCTTCGCGTGCCAACGGTGGCACGTGCCTAGGGTTGCCGACCCTGATTTATAACTACTAATGCATTATGTAGCTTACAAAGTTATAGTTTATAGTTTATTAGTGAAGCCTTTGATCCAGAGAAGAAATGATGTTAGGACCTACAGGGGATCTGGTATGTTTACATATGTTCTCGTTGCTGTTACCATAGAAACGATATACACATATATATGTATATTTGGGTAGGGGCTTTTTCTAATGTTAAGCTAATTTTAACCATTTCATTTGAAAAAAGTGTCAAATTGAAGGCTTTAAATCAAGTAACACTTTTTTCACATTCATACACCAGTCGGTAATAAATTCTACACCTCTCCTGGAAAATTAAAGCATACAAGCAATTTACCGGAAAAGTCTTGGAATACACTTATTTTGATGACATTAAAACTTGATATTCACACTGGAACTTGTTAAATTATTATAGTCATCTAGTGACTCTTAAATAATTGAAGAAATTTTTGAAATTTTGTACCAGGTGACTGTCGACGAGTCGGGGTCACGACGAGCCATCTTCAAGCTTTGCTGTTATGATGAAACATGAGTACAAAGATCCAAAGATGCAGTAGTTGTTGTCGCTTTCTAGTAAAATCGCTTCTGTAGAAATATTCTCCAAACGTTATCTATCACAAGCTGAGCTTGGCAGGTCAAGACAAGTCCAAGAGCAAGTGTAAAGGACGACTGAACCTTGTGCAGCATTCATATACTACAGCGGGCCGTGGTTACGGTTGCTAACATGCGTGTGCACGTGATAGAACTATATGAATTGAGCCCATCAATGTAATTTACAGTAAAGTTATGGTCATTTATAGTTACTGCCTTTGTTACCTTTATGTGGGATGTCTAATAACCATGTAGGTATATCCAGAAATAAACACAGATATTAGAAAGCAGCAAGTCAGTACCTGAGATGTTTTGCTTGAGTGAATAACATTAGCATATGCTAATATTACGTCTTCACATTTTTCTTTTCAAAGGTAACAAAAAACTTAGCGTTCTCGCTACTTACCATGCTGTATACAGCTATATGCTAGCACAGACATTTAACAAATGTTTTTTTAAATGCTAGCCGTGCTAATTAGCCTTAGGATTGCTTGAGTCTTGTTTCGTAAGGGACTTAGGCCTTAAGACATAACATATAGCAAGAACCTATAACGATAATTGACATTTGACCCCCTTTGTGATTATAGCAGCTGTGTGTTATGTCATGGCATGTTTTAAAAGCACCTGAAATTTATGCAACCAGTGCAAGGAGGGGTTCTTGATAGTTTTGTACTTTGGCCTGGCGTATGGGTGTAACGGAGAATCAGCCAATCAAATCGCACCTCTGAGCGCAGGTTCCAGTCCTGGTTGGGACAAAGGCTGTGTTACATTATCAAAAGATAAACTCATTTTAATTTAGTTCATGTGGATAACATTTATTTTTCACTTTGCTTTTTCTTATTATTTGATTATATTTTTATCATTTAAAATGATCATTTATCATTTTATTTATATTACAGTGTTACGGCCTGTGGAGTATTATGTACCTATACTGTGTAAAGGAATATCTTTTATTTAATTTATGT
>NW_020329090.1:0-11534 GCF_001858045.2 Oreochromis niloticus | reverse complement strand
AGGTCAAAGGTCAACTTTAAAGTGTAAAAACAAGTACAAGGATATTTACAATAAGCAGACCTCAGTGCAAGAAAGTGTCTTCCAACACTGAAAAGGTCAAAGGTCCAACTTTAACATAAAAGGTGTAAAACAAGTACAGGATATTTACAATAAGCAGACTCAGTGCAAGAAAGTGTCTTTCCAACACTGAAAAGGTCAAAGGTCAACTTTAAAGGTGTAAAAACAAGTACAAGATATTACAATAAGCAGACCTCAGTGCAAGAAAGTGTCTTTCCAACACTGAAAGTCAAAGGTCAACTTAGGTGTAAAAACAAGTACAGATATTTACAATAAGCAGACCTCAGTGCAAGAAAGTGTCTTTCCAACACTGAAAAGGTCAAGGTCAACTTTAATTAAAAGGTGTAAAACAAGTACAATATTTACAATAAGCAGAACTCAGTGCAAGAAAGTGTCTTCCAACACTGAAAAGGTCAAAGGTCAACTTTAACAGGTGTAAAAACAAGTACAGATATTTCAATAACAGACCTCAGAGCAAGAAAGTGTCTTTCAACACTGAAAGGTCAAAGGTCAACTTTAACATTAAAAGGTTGTAAAAACAAGTACAAGATATTTACAATAGCAGACCTCAGTGCAAGAAAGTGTCTTTCCAACACTGAAAAGGTCAAAGGTCAACTTAAAGGTGTAAAAACAAGTACAGGATATTTACAATAAGCAGACCTCAGTGCAAGAAGTGTCTTTCCAACACTGAAAAGGTCAAAGGTCAACTTTAACAGTAAAGGTGTAAACAAGTACAAGATATTTACAATAAGCAGACCTCAGTGCAAGAAAGTGTCTTTCAACACTGAAAAGGCAAAGTCAACTTTAAAGGTGTAAAAACAAGTACAAGATATTTACAATAAGCAGACCTCAGTGCAAGAAAGTGTCTTTCCAACATGAAAAGGTCAAAGGTCAACTTTAAGGTGTAAAAACAAGTACAAGATATTACAATAAGCAGACCTCAGTGCAAGAAAGTGTCTTTCCAACACTGAAAAGGTCAAAGGTCAACTTTAAAGGTGTAAAAACAAGTACAAGATATTTACAATAAGCAGACCTCAGTGCAAGAAAGTGTCTTTCCAACACTGAAAAGGTCAAAGGTCATAACATTAAAAGTGTAAAAACAGTACAAGATATTACAATAAGCAGACCTCAGTGCAAGAAAGTGTCTTCCAACACTGAAAGGTCAAAGGTCAACTTTAAAGGTGTAAAAACAAGTACAAGATATTTACAATAAGCAGACCTCAGTGCAAGAAAGTGTCTTTCAACACTGAAAAGGTCAAAGGTCAACTTTAACATGTAAAGGTGTAAAAACATATATTATATATAAGCAGACCTCAGTGCAAGAAAGTGTCTTTCCACACTGAAAAGGTCAAAGGTCACTTTAACATTAAAGGTGTAAAAACAAGTACAAGATATTTACAATAAGCAGACCTCAGTGCAAGAAAGTGTCTTTCCAACACTGAAAAGGTCAAAGGTCAACTTTAAGGTGTAAAAACAAGTACAAGATATTTACAATAAGCAGACCTCAGAGCAAGAAAGTGTCTTCCAACACTGAAAGGTCAAAGGTCAACTTTAACAGGTGTAAAACAAGTACAAGATATTTACAATAAGCAGACCTCAGTGCAAGAAAGTGTCTTTCCAACACTGAAAAGGTCAAAGGTCAACTTTAACATTAAAAGGTGTAAAAACAAGTAGATATTTACAATAAGCAGACCTCAGTGCAAGAAAGTGTCTTTCCAACACTGAAAAGGTCAAAGTCAACTTTAAATTAAAAGGTGTAAAAACAAGTACAGATATTACAATAAGCAGACTCAGTGCAAGAAAGTGTCTTTCCAACACTGAAAAGGTCAAAGGTCAACTTTAAAGTGTAAAAACAAGTACAGGATATTTACAATAAGCAGACCTCAGTGCAAGAAAGTGTCTTTCCAACTGAAAAGGTCAAAGGTCAACTTTAACATTAAAAGGTGTAAAAACAAGTATAGATATTACAATAAGCAGACCTCAGTGCAAGAAAGTGTCTTTCCAACACTGAAAAGGTCAAAGTCACTTTAAGGGTGTAAAAACAAGTACAAGATATTTACAATAAGCGACCTCAGTGCAAGAAAGTGTCTTTCAACACTGAAAAGCAAAAGGTCAACTTTAGAATAGAAAGAATAGCCTTATTGTCATTGTACAGGTACAACGAAATTGGAGTGCCACTCCCTTGGTGCAAAATGCAATAATAAATATAAATGTAAAATATAAAGGTACAATAAAACAAACGTAAGTATCTCAAAAGTAAGCATGATATTTACAGGATAGCAGCATTATATAATGACAGTGACAGTATGGTATGGCTAAGTAGGTTCAATCGTTTTGTGCTTATTTACAACGGTGATAGCTCTGGGAAAGAAGCTATCCCTGAATCTGTTTGTCCTGGTTTTATGTGACCTGTATCGTCGCCTGACGGTAATAGTTCAAACAGTTGATTGCTGGGTGAGAATGGTCCTTGATGATATTGCCAGCTCTGCTGAGGTACCGGGAGTTTGCAATGACCTCCAGGCTGGGCAGAGAGCAGCCAGTGATCTTCTGGGCTGTGTGATGACCCTCTGCAGTACTTTCCTGTCTGCAGCTGAGCACCCTGCATACCATGTTGTTATGCCGTACGTTAGGATGCTCTCTATGGTGGCTCTGTAGAATGTCACCAGCAGCCTCTCCTCCAGGTTGCTCCTCCTGAGCACTCTCAGAAAGTGGAGACGCTGCTGGGCTTTTTTACCACCGCAGTGGTATTTGCAGTCCAGGAGAGATCATCAGAGATCTGCACGCCCAGAAACCTCATGGAGTGTACCCTCTCCACACGGTTCCGTGAATGTAAAGTGGGGCGGGTCTGCTCTGCCCTTCCTGAAGTCCAAGATGAGTTCTTTAGTTTTCGTGGTGTTCAGTTGGAGGTTGTTAACTGAACACACTCAGTCAGTCTGTTGACCTCATCTCTGTAGTCCGACTCATCCCCCTTGAGATGAGTCCAACCACAGTGGTGTCGTCCGCAAACTTTATGATGGTGTTTGAGAGATGGTAGGGAGCAGTCGGATGTGTAGAGCGTAAACGGAGGGGACTCAGAAACATCCTTGTGGAGACCCAGTGCTGAGTGTGATGGTGCTGGACAGGTGGGGGCCGAGTCTGACAGAGTGTGGTCTGTTTGTCAGGACGTCCTTGATCCAGAGGCAGATGGGGGTGGAGAGTCCCAGGTGAGACAGTTTCTGGACCAGGATCTCCGGGATGATATGATTAAATGCTGAGCTGAAGTCCAGGAAGAGCATTCTCACATAGCTTCCTCTGTGCTCCAGGTGACTCAGCGCAGTGTGGAGCGCTATGGTGATAGCGTCCTCGGTGGATCGATTAGTCCTGTAGGCAATTGGTGGGGTCCAAAGTGGGAGGCAGACTGGCCCTGATGTGCTGACAGACCAGTCTCTCAAAGCACTTCATCACTACAGGCGTAAGTGCAACAGGCTGTAATCATTTGGGCTGACCACAGCTGTCTTCTTGGCGATGGGGATGATGGTGGAGGTTTTGAGGCAGGGCGGGACGGTGTTTAATGACAAGGAAAGGTTGAAGATTTTAGTGAAGACTCCGGTCAGTTCGTCAGCATGCTCTGAGAACCTTTCCATGTATTCCATCAGGACCTGCCGCCTTCCTGGATTCACTGACCTTAGAACACACCTCACTTGATGCTCCCTAAGTGTTAGTGTGCCGGTGCTGGGGCGGGTGGAAGTGGTGTGACAGCTGAGGGTCTGGTTGTCTCAAAGCGGGCGAAGAAACGATTTAGATCCTCAGCCAGCGAGGCATCAATCCTAGATGTCGCCTGGTTATTGCTTCTGTAGTTGGTAATGTGATTGATCCCCTGCCACATTTTTCTGGGGTCGTTGTCAGCAAGTGATCTTCAATCCTCCTCCTATAGGCAGCCTTAGCTTTCCTGATGCCTCTACTCAGGTCTGCCCTGGCCGCCCTATACGCAGCCCTGTCCCCTGACTTGAAGGCAGTGTTGCGGCTTTTAGGAGGATTGCACTTCGCTATTCATCCAGGGTTTTGATTGGAAACACCCTGACCCTTTGTTGACGGTGACATTGTCAACACAGTTCCTGATGTACGAGTACAGTGTCCGTGTACTCCTGGAGGTTGTGGCTGGAGAATAAATCCCATACAGTAGTTGAGAAGCAGTCTGCAGTTGAGAGAGGGCTCTTCAGGCCAGGTTTTTATTGTCTTTGTCTGGGGCTTGTTTTTCTCAGCAGGGGGTGTAGGTGGGGTGAGGGACATGCAGAGGTGGTCAGATCCAGCCAGGTGGGGAGGGGTGTCGCTCTGAAAGCATGCCTGATGTTGAATAGACATGATCCAAGGTGTGTTCTCCTCTCGTAGCAAAGTCCACAAACTGGACAAATTTAGGAAGCACAGTCTTAGGCACGCTTTGTTAAAGTCACCGGCGAAATAAAAACCCCATCGGGGTGGGCAAGCTGTTGCTTGTTTATGTGTTGAGCAAGAGGCTGAGAGCCGTGCCGACGTTCGCATCCGGCGGTATATAAACAGCTATCACAATAACTACTGTAAACTCCCTCGGGATGTAAAAAGGTCTGCACGAGACTGCCAGAACCTCCAAATCAGGAGAACAGTGTGTGTGAATGATCCTGCTGTTACAACACCACTCGTTATGCACGTAAACACATAGCCCCCTCCTCTGCTTTTACCTGAGTTGCTGTTTCTGTCGTGCCGATGTAGCGTGCGGCCTGCTAACTCGACTGCAGCGTCGGGAATCAGCGGGTGAAGCCACGACTCCGTAATAAAATAATGCTGCAGTTGCGTGCAAAGCTCGTGGTGGCTATCTGTAGCTCCAATTCGTCATTGTGGTGATGGATCTGGCGTTCGATACGAAAAGGCTCGAAGTGCTGGCCGGTGTGGTTGTTTGCGTAGCCTAGCATCTGAGCCCGACCGGCATCCCCTCTTCTGCTTTCTCTCTCCGTCGCCTCCTACGCTTGCTGGGCGGGCAGACCATCCACGGTGACCCTGGCGGTCTCGCTATCTCCTCCAGGATGTTGTGTGTTCTGATATTCGCCAGAAACAGACAAACTATATTTGAAACCTAGGTCAATTAGGTTCTGGCGACTGTAAGAGATGACGGCGTTGCAAACATTTAAAAATATACACAGTAAAGTAAAACGAGCACCAAACTGGAGAGCTAAGAGCCGCTGCACCGTCGCGCCGCCATCTTGTAATCTTTAAATTAAAAGGTGCACAAACAAGTACAAGATATTTACAATAAGCAGACCTCAGTGCAAGAAGTGTCTTCCAACACTGAAAAGGTTAAAGGTCAACTTTACATTAAAAGGTAAAACAAGTACAAGATATTACAATAAGCAGACCTCAGTGCAAGAAAGTGTCTTTCCAACACTGAAAGGTCAAAGGTCAACTTTAAAGGTGTAAAAACAAGTACAGATATTTACAATAACAGACCTCAGTGCAAGAAATGTCTTTCCAACACTGAAAAGGTCAAAGGTCAACTTAAAGGTGTAAAAACAAGTACAGATATTTACAATAAGCAGACCTCAGTGCAAGAAAGTGTCTTTCCAACACTGAAAAGGTCAAAGGTCAACGTTAACATGAAAGGTGTAAACAAGTACAAGATATTTACAATAAGCAGACCTCAGTGCAAGAAAGGGAGGTGGGGGTACTCACCTTCCACTTCACTGACACACATCAGCATCCAGTTCTTCATGAGAAGAGGGGGAGGGGAGAGGGCGATGTACTCACCTTTATTGACGCGCTCGGTTTCAGTGTCCCATGCTTCATCAGAAGAGATGGCGCTCAGAGAGTGTCATCAAGGATCTCATGACTTCAGAAAGGCCTCGTTCTCGGGACGTTCAACAATGTAGTCAAGACAGCCTGTAAGGAAACAAGTTTAAAATAACATTAGGAATGTAGTAAACACCAGTGCTAAAGCTACAGGCTACATTTATATCAGACTGAATGACACTTTACTTGTTCATGTGAGAAGAAAACAAGATGTCAACTATGTCACAATCATTAAGTGAAGCATCCATTTTTAAAAAAGAGCACCAAATCTCTGCCAAGGCAGCTCACTCTGTGCACACTACCTGTTAAGGTAACAGTATTGTATTTTGTATACGTCCATTTTGTTATTTGTTCTTTTAAACCTTTATGCAAACACTGCGTTCGAGTAGGTAATGGATAATAGGTATTGATTTGTAAAGAACTGGGCATGAATACCTTATTATATAATATTCTACAGTAAATTATACTACTTATAATTTATAAGGGTAGGCAACCTTTTGATGGCGAGTGCCATTTAAAATTTCCTCAGAAGTCAGTGTGCCATATGATTGCATAGCAATAAATTTAATAACGCTCTTATAAAGTACACATTATATAGAACCACTTTATAGAATTATGTTTGCAAATGTGGCAGCTATCAGCGAATAGTTATCAGCTATTTTGAAACAAAAAAAGACACTTTTATATTAAATCTAACAGCAAATGAACTGTACAACAGAAAACATACAATGCTTCTCTCACAACAATGATAGAAAAATAAACTGGGCCAATATGGTATGTTTGTTAATACAGAGACACACATGTTATGTATCTCTGGTCTCCCACTCAGAGACACAGGTCTCCGAGTGTCCAACTTCAGACAGCTACCTGAGGACACTCATGTGAGAGAAAATCTGCTCACACAGATATGTAGAGCCAAATACTGTCAATAAGGCCTCTGCAATGTTCTGAAGACAGTTAAACTTGTCAGGTAGTGATGTCCAGCAGGTGAAAATGCAAGCTCCATGAACATGCCAGCTGTAGATTCCAGCTGCTTCGATGTCGCATTAACTGGCATTAACTCAGCCAGTTAATGCCAGAAAATCTAGCTGCTCATTAAAGATTCTGGTTTGATCAGAAAATAAAACATTGGTCCATACACCTGAAAGTCCAAAAATGCATTGTGTCTCGAGTCTATGGATGCAATTGACTAAAGACCGGCCCCCAGATATTAAAGCCATAAAGCCTTTGAATGAAAACAAACGCTGTGTGACAGTGATGTACACTGTCTTGTTGTAAATGTATGATTCTATTCATTTACGTCAGATGAAAACTTTGGTTGTAAGCTTTAGATAATTTAATAACAGCCAGACATTTTAAATGAGAATAAGAAAGTATTTCTTTGTGCCCCCTTTCCCTGTTAATGCCCTACCTGGCCCCCTGGCAACTTTGCTAGACCTGCACAGTTACCAGCTGTCAGCTACGTAGAAAAGGATCCTGGTGTTATTTGTCTCTCAGAAACAGTTCATAACTTCCCTTCAACTCATTCATGTCACCTAAAAGGTAAACCTGTTTCTCCATCACCTGTTCAGCTCTGATGATTTAGTAAGGACATCTCCTGGTTTCATCTTCATGTTCCCTCTCACCAGATATACAAACCGATATCATGACCAGCAGTTTTTACAGCTGTGGCTCCAGCAAACATCAGCTGATACTAGAAAATTATATTAAATACATTATAACAACAGCTGACCAGCTTAAACGTGCTGCTGTTGTTTAGTGCGACATCCGGCAGTTTCCTCTTTGGCGCAAAGTGAGCGATAAACAAACAAGAGAGAAAGCTGATCATTGATCATTGATCAGTTTCACGATTGAAGTAGCAACAGGAGAGAGAGGGGAGAGAATGAGAGAGAAGAAGATGCAGCTGTGCAGCAAAGACACAATAACTCCAGCTTTGTGTCTTTTCCATCCTGGCTGAAGTACGGGACAAACTGTGTTCCTTCTCAGCTCAACACGAAACGGGTAATAATTTCTCTGAATGCAGGACGATTCCGTTTGTACGGAGGGTTGGCAACTCTACTAACTAACTTATGATAAATAAAGTTCACTATCAATAAATCATAGCACCCGCCAGCAGTATATATTCCGTCATGCTAGCTAGTACGCAGTACGAGTTATTGTAACTGACTGTAAAAAGTCAGCACAACGAAAATAAACTCCACCTAAACTTGGTTTATCTGACCCAGATAAACTGCAGGTCATTAACTTCTTACCTGAAGTTCAGTTCACCTGACGCTCCGACCGGCGGCTGCCTCGGGTCTCTCCGACTCCTGCCTCCCCTTCCTCATCCACCTGCTGGCCTCCACCACTTGTTAATTTTACTGAATCTGTGGAAGCTCCCGCATAGCCACCACCAACAACTGAGTTATTTTACACACCGATCAGCTTCTGGTCAGTCCACCACCAAATAATAATAATGATAATAATCGGGCCACCGAGCAAATGCCCTTATGCCGATGGCCAGTCCAGCTATGGTCGTGCGTGCTATCAGTTAACCCTTCGCGTGCCAACGGTGGCACGTGCCTAGGTGCCGACCTGATTTATAACTAACTAATGGCATTATGTGCTTACAAAGTTATAGTTATAGTTATTTAAGTGAAGCCTTTGATCCAGAGAAGAAAATGATGTTAGGACCTACAGGGATCTGTATGTTTACATATGTTCTACCGTTGCTGGTTACCATAGAAACCGATATACACATATATATGTATATTTGGGGTAGGGGGGCTTTTTACTAATGTTAAGCTAATTTTAACCATTTCATTTGAAAAAAGTGTCAAATTTGAAGCTTTAAATCAAAGTAACACCTTTTTTCACATTCATACACCAGTCGGTAATAAATTCACACCTCTCCTGGAAATTTAAAGCATACAAGCAATTTACCGGGAAAAGTCTTGGAATACACTTATTTGATGACATTAAACTTGATATTCACACTGGAATGTTAATTATTATAGTCATCTAGTGACTCTTAAAATAATTGAAGAATTTTTGAAATTTTGTACCAGGTGACTGTCGACGAGTCGGGTCCACGACGAGCCATCTTCAAGCTTTGCTGTTATGATGAAACATGAGTACAAAGATCCAAAGATGCAGTAGTTGTTGTCGCTTTCTAGTAAAATCCGCTTTCTGTAGAAATATTCTCCAAACGTTATCCACAAGCTGAGCTTGGAGCAGGTCAAGACAAGTCCAAGAGCAAGTGTAAGGGACGACTGGAACCTTGTGCAGCATTCATATACACAGCGGGCCGTGGTTACGGTTGCTAACATGCGTGTGCACGTGATAGAACTATATGAATTGAGCCCATCTCAATGTAATTTACAGTAAAGTTATGGTCATTTAGTTACTGCCTTTGTTACCCTTATGTGGATGTCTAATAACCATGTAGGTATATCAGAATAAAACAGATATTAGAAAGCAGCAAGTCAGTACCTGAGATGTTCTTGAGTGAATAACATTAGCATATGCTAATATTACGTCTTCACATTTTTCTTTTCAAAGGTAACAAAAACTTAGCGTTCTCGCTACTTACCATGCTGTAATACAGCTATATGCTAGCAAGACATTTAACAAATGTTTTTTAAAATGCTAGCCGTGCTAATTAGCCTTAGGATTGCTTGAGGTCTTGTTTCGTAAGGAACTTAGCCCTTAAGACATAACATATAGCAAGAACCTATAACGATATTGACATTTGACCCCTTTGTGATTATAGCAGCTGTGTGTTATGTCATGGCATGTTTTAAAAATGCCACCTGAAATTTATGCAACCAGTGCAAGGAGGGGGTTCTTGATAGTTTTGTACTTTGGCCCATGGGCGATGGGTGTAACGGAGAATCAGCCAATCAAATCGCACCGTCTGAGCGCAGGTTCCAGTCCTGGTGGGACAAAGGCTGTGTTACATTATCAAAAGATAACATCATTTTTTAGTTCATGTGTTAACATTTATTTTCACTTTGCTTTTTCTTATATTATTATCATTTTTATCATTTAAAATGATCATTTATCATTTTATTATATTACAGTGTTACGGCCTGTGAGTATATGTACCTATACTGTGTAAAGAATATCTATTTATATTTATGTATTATTCACATTATTTTATTGTACAATGCTTTGGTGCCACGGGATTTTAGCATGCCTCAATGTCTCACACATTCATTCCGCTAACATAAGGTATCTCAGGAAGTTGGAGCAGGCGTTCACACAGGAAGAGTTAATCTTTTGTCTTCTCCACTCTAAGAGGAAGCAAGGGAGTGTGAACTTTTCTCTGGGGAAGACCAAAGGTGTGAAAACAGCAGTGTACTGCCTTTTGGTTCTGTAGAAGGTGTTTAACCCAAGGCTGTGTTGGGTTCAGCAGAGACTCTGCCTTGGGTTTAACCCACGATGGCTGCTCTCACCAAGTAGGTTTGCTGTTTTTGATGAAAGGATGTTAGCTACATCCTACCGTTGTCTGTAGCTTTATTTAATGGAAACGTCCACAACAACTGTCACAAAGTATATAATCAGAATAAACTGTATCATCTCAAAACTGTGACGATACAGTTTTGAGATGATACAGACCAGACATACTCTTCAGTTATGCAGACATCCAACTTTTAATACAAAGGTTAAAGTTAAAACTATAATTCAGATACATTCTGATGCATAGAAAATTAAGCTTATGCATAATTTAATAAGGAAGATCTGTAATAAGTCATTGTCTGCTTCCTGGTGCTGCTAGTTTATATCTATTCAGAAATCAGAATACTTTATTGATCCCTAGGGAAATTATTTTTCGTCACAGTGCTCCATTATAAACAAACATTAACAAAGAAGACAATACACTAACTAAGAATAGCACAATAATCAGGTATATATATAATACATAAAGTCATATACAAAGTCACTATTAATAAATAGCTGAAAAAGAACATGTGCAAGAAGGGTGTAGCTGTTGCAGTAAACAGTGTGTTAAGTGGATGAGTTGTACAGGGAGATGGCCACAGGCAGGAATGATTTCCTGTGCCGTTCAGTGGTGCTTTTCGGTAATCTCAGTCTCTCACTCAACGTGCTCCTGTGACTGACCAGCATGTCATGGAGTGGGTGGGAGGTGTTATCCAACATTGTCTTTATCTTGACAACATCCGCCTCTCCGACACCACCTTGAGGGAGTCCAGCTCCATCCCCACAACATTACTGGCCTTACGAATCAGTTTATGAGTCTGTTGGCATCTGCGACCTCAGCCTGCTCCCCAGCATGCAACGGCATAGAGGATCGCACTGGCCACAACCTCGCAGAAAATCCTGAGCATTTTCTGGCAGATGTTGAAGGACCTCAGTCGCTCAAAAAATAGAGACGACTCTGGCCCTTTCTGTAAAGTGCTGTGGTGTTTTTAGCCCAGTCCAGTTTATTGTCAAGTGTACTCCAAGGTATTTATAGTCCTCACAATGTCAACACTGACCCTTGATTGAAACAGGGGTCAAGTGTTTTCCTGGTCTTCCTGAAGTCCACTATCAATTCCTTAGTCTTGCCACGTTGAGCTGCAGATGATTCTGCTCACACACGTGACAAAGGAGTCGACCACAGCCGGTACTCTGTCTCATCATCTGTGATGCATCCAACCACCGCAGAGTCATCAGAAAACTTCTGAAGATGGCAGGTC
>NW_020329089.1:0-9967 GCF_001858045.2 Oreochromis niloticus | reverse complement strand
ACATTGTCAACACAGTTCCTGATGTACGAGGTACAGTGTCCGTGTACTCCTGAGGTTGTGCTGGAGAATAAATCCCATACAGTAGTGAGAAGCAGTCCTGCAGTTGAGAGAGGGCTCCTTCAGGCCAGGTTTTTATTGTCTTTGTCTGGGGCTTTGTTTTTCTCAGCAGGGGGGTGTAGGTGGGGTGAGGACATGCAGAGGTGGTCAGATCCAGCCAGGTGGGGGAGGGTGTCGCTCTGAAAGCATGCCTGATGTTTGAATAGACATGATCCAAGGTGTGTTCTCCTCTCGTAGCAAAGTCCACAAACTGGACAAATTTAGAAGCACAGTCTTTAGGCACGCTTTGTTAAAGTCACCGGCGACAATAAAAACCCCATCGGGTGGGCAAGCTGTTGCTTGTTTATGGTGTTGAGCAAGAGGCTGAGAGCCGTGCCGACGTTCGCATCCGCGTATATAAACAGCTATCACAATAACTACTGTAAACTCCCTCGGGATGTAAAAAGGTCTGCACGAGACTGCCAGAACCTCCAAATCAGGAGAACAGTGTGTGTGAATGATCCTGCTGTTACAAACCACTCGTTATGCACGTAAACACATAGCCCCCTCCTCTGCTTTTACCTGAGTTGCTGTTCTGTCGTGCCGATGTAGCGTGCGGCCTGCTAACTCGACTGCAGCGTCGGGAATCAGCGGGTGAAGCCACGACTCCGTAATAAGAATAATGCTGCAGTTGCGTGCAAAGCTCGTGGTGGCTATCTGTAGCTCCAATTCGTCCAATTTGTGGGTGATGGATCTGGCGTTCGATACGAAAAGGCTCGGAGTGCTGGCCGGTGTGGTTGTTTGCGTAGCCTAGCATCTGAGCCCGACCGGCATCCCCTCTTCTGCTTTCTCTCCCTCCGTCGCCTCCTACGCTTGCTGGGCGGGCAGACCATCCACGGTGACCCTGGCGGTCTCGCTATCTCCTCCAGGATGTTGTGTGTTCGCTGATATTCGCCAGAAACAGACAAACTATATTTGAAACCTAGGTCAATAGGTTCTGGCGACTGTAAGAGTGACGGCGTTGCAAACATTTAAAAATATACACAGTAAAAGTAAAAACGAGCACCAAACTGGAGAGCTAAGAGCCGCTGCACCCGTGCGCGCCGCCATCTTGTTAATCTTAAAATTAAAGGTGCACAAACAAGTACAAGATATTACAATAGCAGACCTCAGTGCAAGAAAGTGTCTTTCCATAAGCAGACCTCAGTGCAAGAAAGTGTCTTCCAACACTGAAAGGTCAAAGGTCAACTTTAAAGGTGTAAAAACAAGTACAGATATTACAATAAGCAGACCTCAGTGCAAGAAAGTGTCTTTTCCAACACTGAAAAGGTCAAAGGTCAACTTTAAAGGTGTAAAACAAGTACAAGATATTTACAATAAGCAGACCTCAGTGCAAGAAAGTGTCTTTCCAACACTGAAAAGGTCAAAGGTCAACGTTAACATTAAAGGTGTTCAAACAAGTACAAGATATTTACAATAAGCAGACCTCAGTGCAAGAAAGGGGGTGGGGGGGTACTCACCTTCCACTTCACTGACACACATCAGCATCCAGTTCTTCATGAGAAGAGGGGAGGGGAGAGGGCGATGTACTCACCTTTATTGACGCGCTCGGTTTCAGTGTCCATGCTTCATCAGAAGAGATGGCGCTCAGGAGAGTGTCATCAAGGATCCTCATGACTTCAGAAAGGCTCGTTCTCGGGACGTTCAACAATGTAGTCAAGACAGCCTGTAAGGAAACAAGTTTAAAATAACATTAGGAATGTAGTAAACACCCAGTGCTAAAGCTACAGGCTACATTTATATCAGACTGAATGACACTTACTTGTTCATGTGAGAAGAAACAAGATGTCAACTATGTCCACAATCATTAAGTGAAGCATCCATTTTTAAAAAAAGAGCACCAAATCTCTGCCAAGGCAGCTCACTCTGTGCACACTACCCTGTTAAGGTAACAGTATTGTATTTTGTATACGTCCATTTTGTTTATTTGTTCTTTTTAAACCTTTATGCAAACACTGCGTTCGAGTAGGTAATGGATAATAGGTATTGATTTGTAAAGAACTGGGCATGAATACCTTATTATATAAATATTCTACAGTAAATTTATAACTACTTATAATTTATAACAGGGGTAGGCAACCTTTTTGATGGCGAGTGCCATTTAAAATTTCCTCAGAAGTCAGTGTGCCATATGATTGCATTAGCAATAAATTTAATAACGCTCTATATTAACAGTTACACATTATATAGAACCACTTTATAGAATTATATTTGTTTGCAAATGTTGGCAGCTATCAGCGAATAGTTATCAGCTATTTTGAAACAAAAAAAGACACTTTTTATTCATAACAAGAACTCCATAACGGCAAATGAACTGTACAACAGAAAATACAAATGCTATTTATGGTCTCCTCACAACAATGATAAGAAAAATAAACTGGGCCAATATGGTATGTTTGTTAATACAGAGACACACATGTTAATGTGATCTCTGGTCTCCCACTCAGAGACACAGGTCTCCGAGTGTCCAACATTCAGACAGCTACCTGAGGACACTCATGTGAGAGAAAATCTGCTCACACAGATATGTAGAGCCAAATACTGTCAATAAGGCCTCTGCAATGTTCTGAAGACAGTTAAACTTGTCAGGTAGTGATGTCCAGCAGGTGAAAATGCAAGCTCCATGAACATGCACAGCTGTAGATTCCAGCTGCTTCGATGTCGCATTAACTGGCATTAACTCAGCCAGTTAATGCCAGACAAATCTAGCTGCTCATTAAAGATTTCTGGTTTGATCAGAAAATAAAACATTGGTCCATACACCTGAAAGTCCCAAAAATGCATTGTGTCTCGAGTCTATGGATGCAATTTGACTAAGACCGGCCCCCAGATATTAAAGCCATAAAGCCTTTGAATGAAAACAAACGCTGTTGTGACAGTGATGTACACTGTCTTGTTGGTAAATGTATGATTTCTATTCATTTTACGTCAGATGAAAACTTTGGTTGTAAGCTTTAGATAATTATTTAATAACAGCCAGACATTTTAAATGAGAATAAGAAAGTATTTCTTGTGCCCCCTTTCCTGTTAATGCCCTACCTGGCCCCTGGCAAAACTTTGCTAGACCTGCACAGTTACCAGCTGTCAGCTACGTAGAAAAGGATCCTGGTGTTATTTGTCTCTCAGAAACAGTTCATAACTTCCCTTCAACTCATTCATGTCACCTAAAAGGTAAACCTGTTTCTCCATCACCTGTTCAGCTCTGATGATTTAGTAAGGACATCTCCTGGTTTCATCTTCATGTTTCCCTCTCACCAGATATACAAACCGATATCATGACCAGCAGTTTTTACAGCTGTGGCTCCAGCAAACATCAGCTGATACTAGAAATTAATATTAAATACATTCTAACAACAGCTGACCAAGCTTAAACGTGCTGCTGTGTTAGTGCGACATCCGGCAGTTTCCTCTTTCTGGCGCAAAGTGAGCGATAAACAAACAAGAGAGAAAAGCTGATCATTGATCATTGATCAGTTTCACGATTGAAGTAGCAACAGGAGAGAGGGAGAGAATGAGAGGAGAAGAAGATGCAGCTGTGCAGCAAAGACACAATAACTCCAGCTTTGTGTCTTTTTCCATCCTGGCTGAAGTACGGGACAAACTGTGTTCCTTCTCAGCTCAACACGAAACGGGTAATAATTTCTCTGAATGCAGGACGATTCCGTTTGTACCGGAGGGTTGGCAACTCTACTAACTAACCTTATGAATAAAATAAAGTTCACTATCAATAAAATCATAGCACCCGCCCAGCAGTATATAAATTCCGTCATGCTAGCTAGTACGCAGTACGAGTTATTGTAACTGACTGTAAAAAGTCAGCACAACGAAAATAAACTCCACCTAAACTTGGTTTATATCTGACCCAGATAAACTGCAGGTCATTAACTTCTTACCTGAAGTTCAGTTCACCTGACGCTCCGACCGGCGGCTGCCTCGGGTCTCTCCGACTCCTGCCTCCCCTTCCCTCATCCACCTGCTGGCCTCCACCACTTGTTAATTTTACTGAATCTGTGGAAGCTCGCCATAGCCACCACCAAACAACTGAGTTATTTTTACACACCGATCAGCTTCTGGTCAGTCCACCACCAAAAAATAATAATAATGATAATAATCGGGCCACCGAGCAAATGCCCTTATGCCCGATGGCCAGTCCAGCTATGGTCGTGCGTGCTATCAGTTAACCCTTCGCGTGCCAACGGTGGCACGTGCCTAGGGTTGCCGACCCCTGATTTATAACTAACTAATGGCATTATGTAGCTTACAAAAGTTATAGTTATAGTTTATTTAAGTGAAGCCTTTGATCCAGAGAAGAAAATGATGTTAGGACCTACAGGGGATCTGGTATGTTTACATATGTTCTACCGTTGCTGTTACCATAGAAACCGATATACACATATATATGTATATTTGGGGTAGGGGGCTTTTTACTAATGTTAAGCTAATTTTAACCATTTCATTTGAAAAAAGTGTCAAATTTGAAGGCTTTAAATCAAAGTAACACCTTTTTTCACATTCATACACCAGTCGGTAATAAATTCTACACCTCTCCTGGAAAATTTAAAGCATACAAGCAATTTACCGGGAAAAGTCTTGGAATACACTTATTTTGATGACATTAAAACTTGATATTCACACTGGAACTTGTTAAATTATTATAGTCATCTAGTGACTCTTAAAATAATTGAAGAAATTTTGAAATTTTGTACCAGGTGACTGTCGACGAGTCGGGGTCCACGACGAGCCATCTTCAAGCTTTGCTGTTATGATGAAACATGAGTACAAAAGATCCAAAGATGCAGTAGTTGTTGTCGCTTTCTAGTAAAATCCGCTTTCTGTAGAAATATTCTCCAAACGTTATCTATCCACAAGCTGAGCTTGGAGCAGGTCAAGACAAGTCCAAGAGCAAGTGTAAAGGGACGACTGGAACCTTGTGCAGCATTCATATACCTACAGCGGGCCGTGGTTACGGTTGCTAACATGCGTGTGCACGTGATAGAACTATATGAATTGAGCCCATCGCAATGTAATTTACAGTAAAGTTATGGTCATTTATAGTTACTGCCTTTGTTACCCTTTATGTGGGATGTCTAATAACCATGTAGGTATATCCAGAAATAAACACAGATATTAGAAAGCAGCAAGTCAGTACCTGAGATGTTTGCTTGAGTGAATAACATTAGCATATGCTAATATTACGTCTTCACATTTTTCTTTTCAAAGGTAACAAAAACTTAGCGTTCTCGCTACTTACCATGCTGTAATACAGCTATATGCTAGCACAGACATTTAACAAATGTTTTTAAAATGCTAGCCGTGCTAATTAGCCTTAGGATTGCTTGAGGTCTTGTTTCGTAAGGGAACTTAGGCCCTTAAGACATAACATATAGCAAGAACCTATAACGATAATTGACATTTGACCCCCTTTGTGATTATAGCAGCTGTGTGTTATGTCATGGCATGTTTTAAAAATGCCACCTGAAATTTATGCAACCAGTGCAAGGAGGGGGTTCTTGATAGTTTTGTACTTTGGCCCATGGCGTATGGGTGTAACGGAGAATCAGCCAATCAAATCGCACCGTCTGAGCGCAGGTTCCAGTCCTGGTTGGGACAAAGGCTGTGTTACATTATCAAAAGATAAACATCATTTTAATTTAGTTCATGTGGATAACATTTATTTTCACTTTGCTTTTTCTTATTATTTGATTATCATTTTTATCATTTAAAATGATCATTTATCATTTTATTTATATTACAGTGTTACGGCCTGTGGAGTATTATGTACCTATACTGTGTAAAGGAATATCTTTTTATTTATTTATGTATTATTCACATTATTTTATTGTACAATGCTTTGGTGCCACGGGATTTTAGCATGCCTCAATGTCTCACACATTCATTCCGCTAACATAAGGTATCTCAGGAAGTTGGAAGCAGGCGTTCACACAGGAAGAGTTAATCTTTTGTCTTCTCCACTGTAAGAGGAAGCAAGGGAGTGTGAACTTTTCTCTGGGGAAGACCAAAGGTGTGAAAACAGCGGTGTACTGCCTTTTGGTTCTGTAGAAGGTGTTTAAACCCAAGGCTGTGTTGGGTTCAGCAGAGACTCTGCCTTGGGTTTAACCCACGATGGCTGCTCTCACCAAGTAGGTTTTGCTGTTTTGATGAAAGGATGTTAGCTACATCCTACCGTTGTCTGTAGGCTTATTTAATGGAAACGTCCACAACAACTGTCACAAAGTATATAACTCAGAATAAACTGTATCATCTCAAAACTGTGACGATACAGTTTTGAGATGATACAGACCAGACATACTCTTCAGTTATGCAGACATCCAACTTTTAATACAAAGGTTAAAGTTAAAACTATAATTCAGATACATTCTGATGGCATAGAAAATTAAGCTTATGCATAATTCAATAAGGAAGATCTGTAATAAGTCATTTGTCTGCTTCCTGGTGGCTGCTAGTTTATATCTATTCAGAATCAGAATCAGAATACTTTATTGATCCCTAGGGGAAATTATTTTTCGTTACAGTGCTCCATTATAAACAAACATTAACAAAGACAGACAATACACTAACTAAGAATAGCACAATATATTCAGGTATATATATATACATAAAAGTCACTATACATAAAAGTCACTATTAATAAATAGCTGAAAAAGAACATGTGCAAGAAGGGTGTAGCTGTTGCAGTAAACAGTGTGTTAAGTGGATGAGTTGTACAGGGAGATGGCCACAGGCAGGAATGATTCCTGTGCCGTTCAGTGGTGCTTTTCGGTAATCTCAGTCTCTCACTCAACGTGCTCCTGTGACTGACCAGCATGTCATGGAGTGGGTGGGAGGTGTTATCCAACATTGTCTTTATCTTGGACAACATCCGCCTCTCCGACACCACCTTGAGGGAGTCCAGCTCCATCCCCACAACATTACTGGCCTTACGAATCAGTTTATGGAGTCTGTTGGCATCTGCGACCCTCAGCCTGCTCCCCCAGCATGCAACGGCATAGAGGATCGCACTGGCCACAACAGACTCGCAGAAAATCCTGAGCATTTTCTGGCAGATGTTGAAGGACCTCAGTCGCCTCAAAAAATAGAGACGACTCTGGCCCTTTCTGTAAAGTGCTGTGGTGTTTTTAGCCCAGTCCAGTTTATTGTCAATGTGTACTCCAAGGTATTTATAGTCCTCCACAATGTCAACACTGACCCCTTGGATTGAAACAGGGTCAAGTGTTTCCTGGTCTTCCTGAAGTCCACTATCAATTCCTTAGTCTTTGCCACGTTGAGCTGCAGATGATTCTGCTCACACCACGTGACAAAGGAGTCGACCACAGCCCGGTACTCTGTCTCATCATCCCTGTTGATGCATCCAACCACCGCAGAGTCATCAGAAAACTTCTGAAGATGGCAGGTCTCTGTGCAGTGGCTGAAGTCTGTGGTGTAGAGGGTGAAGAGGAAGGGGAGAGGACAGTCCCCTGTGGTGCCCGTGTGTTGCTGATTACCTTGTCAGACACACACTGTGGGAGACGTACATATTGTGGTCTTCCTGTCAGGTAATCAACAATCCAGGACACCAGAGAAGCATCCACCTGCATCGCTGTTAACTTATCACCCAGGAGGGTCGGCCTGATGGTGTTGAAAGCACATTCATTTTCCAGCACAAACTCAGTACTGGCTTCATTACTTTCTTCCAGTTATGCTCTTGCCTGCCTTCTCCAAGCAACTCAGCCTCCACTCTGCATGCTTTAAATCTGTTGCTCTTCTGCTTCTGCTATTCTGCGTTTCAGATCTCAGCCATGCAGCCCGCCTCCTCTCCTTTCTCCTCCTCACCGTGGTCACTTGGAACCCTGTCCCAGCCTCCATCTTCATCACTACCAGCATGTTGACTCTGGGTGGGGCTTGTGCAAAATCCTGCCACTGCTGAGATTCCTTCTGCTATGATGGGTCATTGGAGTCTAAGTGCCTAACAGTTACATTTATTTCTGTATCTCAATAAATCATGTTGGTTTTTTCCACATGATCTTTCCTTATTGAACTGTTTTGTAGATAAGCTTCAAGCCAGCAAGCAACAATACCTAAACCAAAAATATTATCACCAGAAGTGAGAAAGTGTCTGGACTATCTCCAGCTGTGTTGCATGTATTAAAGATAACTTCAGACACTGTCTGGTTGTCATGTCTGAAACAGGCTGTACAGTCACACAGATAAAAGACATCAGTCATGTTTCTAATGATATAAATCAACCAGAAAGATTATAAAGACAAAAGCTGTGAGACGCCACTAGAGAAAGGATGGCTTGTTATCATTACATGAAATGATTTAGAATTAATATGTAAGCTTTCAGGGCAGCACTCACAACTTTTTCAAACTGATTACCTGATGGTAAGCTTACACAGATATATAAACATACAGGTGAACTCTAAGAGGTTATAAAGAAGAGAGCTGTGCTTTTACAGAACACAATTTATTTACATTTTATATTTACAATCAGTTTTTATTTATATAAACAAAATAACATTACGAAACTAGAACAAACTATAAACTGTTATAAACCTGTTTCAGGTCCATGTGGCAGAACCTGCAAGGCGGCCTGTTTGTTGGGTTCTGGCCTTTCCTCTTTTTCTCCATCCTTTCCTCTGACCTCTTCCTGGTAGCATCCAGATCCTTTGGAAAAATTCTGTCTGGGCAATTCCTCAAAGGCATTTTCGGGTTACTGATTCCTCAGCAGCATAAGTTTGATGCACCTTGTTGGAACAATAGAAATAGAGCACAGGCCCTCTCTGGTAAAAATAGTGGACGGTGGATCCGTGTGTCTCATATTGAGACTTGGGCTGTCCACAGGCAAGACAAGTCTTTGTCTGCCTTTTTTTCCCTCAGGCTGTGCTGCTGCTGCTTGCTTTTCTAAGATGCCCTCCACAATCTTCTCTATTGAGTCAGTGGTGCAGACAGGGCAGGAGGAGGCGGGTTAAAGACGGCAGGCTCTATGGTGACTACGGGAACACTAGTTGTTTCACTGCCTTCCGTTAATGAGTGCCACAGCTGCTGAGTCTCCAGAAGTTTTTCTGGGCTTGTGTTCAAAGATGAATTGTGTTGAGAAGCTTAGCCAAGTGCTTCACATAACGGGATATGTGCACCTTGGATGTGGGATGCAGCAGGCTGTTGGGATCTGCAGCAGAACGATGGACCATGTCTGCATAATCTTGATCCACAAGCTTCAGGATGTCCTTCTTCCATGGTACTTTTGCAGCAGATCATCTATTGCCTCTTCATGCGTCGTGTCCAGCGTGTGTGGTCCAGCACAAACCCGACCACCTGTCTTTATAGGTCCAGTGCACCAGATTAAAACTTTGGGTGTAAGATTCAGATAATTATTTATTAAAAGCTACATATTTTAAATGAGAATAAGTTTCACGATTGAAGTAGCAGCAGCAGAGGGAGAGGAAGAGGCAGTCGCGCTATATATCGGTTGTTAAACTTAACGCTGGAATGCTTTCAAACATTCAGAGATGAACTTAACACTTGCTTTACTTCTCTCTGGGATAACTTCCTCGGAGATGAAATGCTGGTTTGGTAGCGAGGCTACAAATACACACAGGCGCTGTATCACATGACGCATACTGCTGCAACGTGCTACGGTTATGAGCCGAGTTACGCCGTGTTGCAAGTTTTGTGAGATGCTTTTTGATATTTAATGGATCGGATTACATTTTTTATTTTTCGCGATATCCAGTAATTCAGGTCAGTATCGGACCGATACCGATACGTAATATCTGATCGGTCCATCTCTAATTTCCGACACTGAAAAGCACAAAGGTCAACTTTAACATAAAGGTGTAAAAACAAGTACAAGATATTTACAATAAGCAGACCT
>NW_020329088.1:0-22663 GCF_001858045.2 Oreochromis niloticus | reverse complement strand
CCAACACTGAAAAGGTCAAAGGTCAACTTAACATTAAAAGGTGTAAAACAAGTACAAGATATTTACAATAAGCAGACCTCAGTGCAAGAAAGTGTCTTCCAACACTGAAAAGGTCAAAGGTCAACTTTAAAGGTGTAAACAAGTACAGGATAATTTACAATAAGCAGACCTCAGTGCAAGAAAGTGTCTTTCCAACACTGAAAAGGTCAAAGGTCAACTTTAATAGGTGTAAAAACAAGTACAGGATATTACAATAAGCAGAACCAGTGCAAGAAAGTGTCTTTCCAACACTGAAAGGTCAAAGTCAACTTTAAATGTAAAAGGTGTAAACAAGTACAAATATTTACAATAAGCAGACCTCAGTGCAAGAAAGTGTCTTCTCCAACACTGAAAAGGTCAAAGGTCAACTTTAACATTAAAAGGTGTAAAAACAAGTACAAGATATTACAATAACAGACCTCAGAGCAAGAAAGTGTCTTTCCAACACTGAAAAGGTCAAAGGTCAACTTTAAATTAAAAGTTAAAAAAAGTACAGATATTTACAATAAGCAGACCTCAGTGCAAGAAAGTGTCTTTCCAACACTGAAAAGGTCAAAAGGTCAACTTAAAGGTGTAAAAACAAGTACAGGATATTTACAATAAGCAGACCTCAGTGCAAGAAAGTGTCTTTCCAACACTGAAAAGGTCAAAGGTCAACTTAACAGTAAAAGGTGTAAAAACAAGTAAGATATTTACAATAAGCAGACCTCAGTGCAAGAAAGTGTCTTTCCAACACTGAAAAGGTCAAAGGTCAACTTTAAAGGTGTAAAAACAAGTACAAGATATTTACAATAAGCAGACCTCAGCAAGAAAGTGTCTTTCCAACACTGAAAAGGTCAAAGGTCAACTTTAAAGGTGTAAAACAAGTACAAGATATTTACAATACAGACCTCAGTGCAAGAAAGTGTCTTCCAACACTGAAAAGGTCAAAGGTCAACTTTAAAGGTGTAAAAACAAGTACAAGGAATTTACAATAAGCAGACCTCAGTGCAAGAAAGTGTCTTCAACACTGAAAAGGTCAAAGGTCAACTTTAACAAAGGTGTAAAACAAGTAAGATATTTACAATAAGCAGACCTCAGTGCAAGAAAGTGTCTTTCCAACACTGAAAAGGTCAAAGGTCAACTTTAAAGGTGTAAAAACAAGTACAGGATATTTACAATAAGCAGACCTCAGTGCAAGAAAGTGTCTTTCCAACACTGAAAAGGTCAAAGGTCAACTCTTAAAGGTGTAAAACAAAGTAAAGATATTTACAATAAGCAGACCTCAGTGCAAGAAAGTGTCTTTCCAACACTGAAAAAGGTCAAAGTCAACTTTAAAGGTGTAAAAACAGTACAAAATTTACAATAAGCAGACCTCAGTGCAAGAAAGTGTCTTTCCAACACTGAAAAGGTCAAAGGTCAACTTTAAAGGTTAAAAACAAGTACAGGATATTTACATAAGCAGACCTCAGTGCAAGAAAGTGTCTTTCCAACACTGAAAAGGTCAAAGGTCAACTTAAAGGTGTAAAAACAAGTACAGAATTCAATAAGCAGACCTCAGTGCAAGAAAGTGTCTTTCCAACACTGAAAAGGTCAAAGGTCAACTTTAAAGGTGTAAAAACAAGTACAAGGATTTACAATAAGCAGACCTCAGTGCAAGAAAGTGTCTTTCCAACACTGAAAAGGTCAAAGGTCAACTTTAACATTAAAGGTGTAAAAACAAGTACAAGATATTTACAATAAGCAGACCTCAGAGCAAGAAAGTGTCTTTCCAACACTGAAAAGGTCAAAGGTCAACTTTAAAGGTGTAAAACAAGTACAGGATATTTACAATAAGCAGACTCAGTGCAAGAAAGTGTCTTCCAACACTGAAAAGGTCAAAGGTCAACTTTAACAGTAAGGTGTAAAAACAAGTACAGGATATTTACAATAAGCAGACCAGTGCAAGAAAGTGTCTTTCCAACACTGAAAAGGTCAAAGGTCAACTTTAAAGGTGTAAAAACAAGTACAAGATATTTACAATAAGCAGACCTCAGTGCAAGAAAGTGTCTTTCCAACACTGAAAAGGTCAAAGGTCAACTTTAAAGGTAAAAACAAGTACAAGATATTACAATAAGCAGACCTCAGTGCAAGAAAGTGTCTTTCCAACACTGAAAAGGTCAAAGGTCAACTTTAAAGGTGTAAAAACAAGTACAAGTATTTACAATAAGCAGACCTCAGTGCAAGAAAGTGTCTTTCCAACACTGAAAGGTCAAAGGTCAACTTTAACATAAAAGGTGTAAAACAGTACAGATATTACAATAAGCAGACCTCAGTGCAAGAAAGTGTCTTTCCAACACTGAAAAGGTCAAAGGTCAACTTTAAAGGTGTAAAAACAAGTACAAGATATTTACAATAAGCAGACCTCAGCAGAAAGTGTCTTTCCAACACTGAAAAGGTCAAGGTCAACTTTAAATTAAAGGTGTAAAACAGTAAAGTATTTACAATAAGCAGACCTCAGTGCAAGAAAGTGTCTTTCCAACACTGAAAGGTCAAAGGTCAACTTTAACATTAAAGGTGTAAAAACAAGTACAAGATATTTACAATAAGCAGACCTCAGTGCAAGAAAGTGTCTTTCCAACACTGAAAGGTCAAAGGTCAACTTTTAAAGGTGTAAAAACAAGTACAGATATTTACAATAAGCAGACCTCAGGCAAGAAAGTGTCTTTCCAACACTGAAAGGTCAAAGGTCAACTTTACATAAAAGGTGTAAAAACAAGTACAAGATATTTACAATAAGCAGACTCAGTGCAAGAAATGTCTTTCCACACTGAAAGGTCAAAGGTCAACTTAATAAGGTGTAAAAACAAGTAAAGATATTACAATAAGCAGACCTCAGTGCAAGAAAGTGTCTTTCCAACATGAAAAGGTCAAAGGTAACTTAACATAAAAGGTGTAAAAACAAGTAAAGATATTACATAAGCAGACCTCAGTGCAAGAAAGTGTCTTTCCAACACTGAAAAGGTCAAGGTCAACTTTAAAGGTGTAAAACAAGTACAGATATTTACAATAAGCAGACTCAGTGCAGAAAGTGTCTTCCAACACTGAAAAGGTCAAGGTCACTTTAAAGGTGTAAAACAAGTACAAGATATTTACAATAAGCAGACTCAGAGCAAGAAAGTGTCTTTCCAACACTGAAAAGTCAAAGTCAACTTACATTAAAAGGTGTAAAAACAAGTACAAGATATTTACAATAAGCAACCTCAGTGCAAGAAAGTGTCTTTCAACACTGAAAAGCACAAAGGTCAACTTTAGAATAGAATAGAATAGCCTTTATTGTCATTGTACAGGGTACAACGAAATTGGAGTGCCACTCCCTTGGTGCAAAATGCAATAATAAATATAAATGTAAAATATAAAAGGTACAATAAAACAAACGTAAGTACTCTCAAAAGTAAGCATGATATTTACAGGATAGCAGCATTAATATAATGACAGTGACAGTATGGTATGGCTAAGTAGGTTCAATCGTTTTTGTGCTTATTTACAACGGTGATAGCTCTGGGAAAGAAGCTATCCCTGAATCTGTTTGTCCTGGTTTTATGTGACCTGTATCGTCGGCCTGACGGTAATAGTTCAAACAGTTGATTGCTGGGGTGAGAATGGTCCTTGATGATATTGCCAGCTCTGCTGAGGTACCGGGAGTTTGCAATGACCTCCAGGCTGGGCAGAGAGCAGCCAGTGATCTTCTGGGCTGTGTTGATGACCCTCTGCAGTACTTTCCTGTCTGCAGCTGAGCACCCTGCATACCATGTTGTTATGCCGTACGTTAGGATGCTCTCTATGGTGGCTCTGTAGAATGTCACCAGCAGCCTCTCCTCCAGGTTGCTCCTCCTGAGCACTCTCAGAAAGTGGAGACGCTGCTGGGCCTTTTTTACCACCGCAGTGGTGTTTGCGGTCCAGGAGAGATCATCAGAGATCTGCACGCCCAGAAACCTCATGGAGTGTACCCTCTCCACACGGTTCCCGTGAATGTAAAGTGGGGCCGGGTCTGCTCTGCCCTTCCTGAAGTCCAAGATGAGTTCTTTAGTTTTCGTGGTGTTCAGTTGGAGGTTGTTAACTGAACACCACTCAGTCAGTCTGTTGACCTCATCTCTGTAGTCCGACTCATCCCCCTTGAGATGAGTCCAACCACAGTGGTGTCGTCCGCAAACTTTATGATGGTGTTTGAGAGATGGGTAGGGGAGCAGTCGGATGTGTAGAGCGTAAACAGGAGGGGACTCAGAACACATCCTTGTGGAGACCCAGTGCTGAGTGTGATGGTGCTGGACAGGTGGGGGCCGAGTCTGACAGAGTGTGGTCTGTTTGTCAGGACGTCCTTGATCCAGAGGCAGATGGGGTGGAGAGTCCCAGGTGAGACAGTTTCTGGACCAGGATCTCCGGGATGATATGATTAAATGCTGAGCTGAAGTCCAGGAAGAGCATTCTCACATAGCTTCCTCTGTGCTCCAGGTGACTCAGCGCAGTGTGGAGCGCTATGGTGATAGCGTCCTCGGTGGATCGATTAGTCCTGTAGGCAAATTGGTGGGGGTCCAAAGTGGGAGGCAGACTGGCCCTGATGTGCTGACAGACCAGTCTCTCAAAGCACTTCATCACTACAGGCGTAAGTGCAACAGGCCTGTAATCATTTGGGCTGACCACAGCTGTCTTCTTGGCGATGGGGATGATGGTGGAGGTTTTGAGGCAGGGCGGGACGGTGTTTAATGACAAGGAAAGGTTGAAGATTTTAGTGAAGACTCCGGTCAGTTCGTCAGCACATGCTCTGAGAACCTTTCCATGTATTCCATCAGGACCTGCCGCCTTCCTGGGATTCACTGACCTTAGAACACACCTCACTTGATGCTCCCTAAGTGTTAGTGTGCCGGTGCTGGGGCGGGTGGAAGTGGTGTGACAGCTGAGGGTCTGGTTGTCTCAAAGCGGGCGAAGAAACGATTTAGATCCTCAGCCAGCGAGGCATCAATCCTAGATGTCGCCTGGTTATTGCTTCTGTAGTTGGTAATGTGATTGATCCCCTGCCACATTTTTCTGGGTCGTTGTCAGCAAAGTGATCTTCAGTCCTCCTCCTATAGGCAGCCTTAGCTTTCCTGATGCCTCTACTCAGGTCTGCCCTGGCCGCCCTATACGCAGCCCTGTCCCCTGACTTGAAGGCAGTGTTGCGGCTTTTTAGGAGGGATTGCACTTCGCTATTCATCCAGGGTTTTTGATTTGGAAACACCCTGACCCTTTTGTTGACGGTGACATTGTCAACACAGTTCCTGATGTACGAGAGTACAGTGTCCGTGTACTCCTGGAGGTTGTGGCTGGAGAATAAATCCCATACAGTAGTTGAGAAGCAGTCCTGCAGTTGAGAGAGGGCTCCTTCAGGCCAGGTTTTTATTGTCTTTGTCTGGGGCTTTGTTTTTCTCAGCAGGGGGGTGTAGGTGGGGGTGAGGGACATGCAGAGGTGGTCAGATCCAGCCAGGTGGGGGAGGGGTGTCGCTCTGAAAGCATGCCTGATGTTTGAATAGACATGATCCAAGGTGTGTTCTCCTCTCGTAGCAAAGTCCACAAACTGGACAAATTTAGGAAGCACAGTCTTTAGGCACGCTTTGTTAAAGTCACCGGCGACAATAAAAACCCATCGGGGTGGGCAAGCTGTTGCTTGTTTATGGTGTTGAGCAAGAGGCTGAGAGCCGTGCCGACGTTCGCATCCGGCGGTATATAAACAGCTATCACAATAACTACTGTAAACTCCCTCGGGATGTAAAAAGGTCTGCACGAGACTGCCAGAACCTCCAAATCAGGAGAACAGTGTGTGTGAATGATCCTGCTGTTACAACACCACTCGTTATGCACGTAAACACATAGCCCCCCTCCTCTGCTTTTACCTGAGTTGCTGTTTCTGTCGTGCCGATGTAGCGTGCGGCCTGCTAACTCGACTGCAGCGTCGGGAATCAGCGGGTGAAGCCACGACTCCGTAATAAGAATAATGCTGCAGTTGCGTGCAAAGCTCGTGGTGGCTATCTGTAGCTCCAATTCGTCCAATTTGTGGGTGATGGATCTGGCGTTCGATACGAAAAGGCTCGGAAGTGCTGGCCGGTGTGGTTGTTTGCGTAGCCTAGCATCTGAGCCCGACCGGCATCCCCTCTTCTGCTTTCTCTCCCTCCGTCGCCTCCTACGCTTGCTGGGCGGGCAGACCATCCACGGTGACCCTGGCGGTCTCGCTATCTCCTCCAGGATGTTGTGTGTTCGCTGATATTCGCCAGAAACAGACAAACTATATTTGAAACCTAGGTCAATTAGGTTCTGGCGACTGTAAGAGATGACGGCGTTGCAAACATTTAAAATATACACAGTAAAAGTAAAAACGAGCACCAAACTGGAGAGCTAAGAGCCGCTGCACCCGTGCGCGCCGCCATCTTGTTAATCTTTAAAATTAAAAGGTGCACAAACAAGTACAAGATATTTACAATAGCAGACTCAGTGCAAGAAAGTGTCTTCCAACACTGAAAAGGTAAAAAAAAAAAAAAAAAAGAAAAAACAATCAGAAGTGTCTTTCCAACACTGAAAAGGTCAAAGGTCAACTTTAAAGGTGTAAAAACAAGTACAGGATATTTACAATAAGCAGACCTCAGTGCAAGAAAGTGTCTTTCCAACACTGAAAAGGTCAAAGGTCAACGTTAAAGGTGTAAAAACAAGTACAAGATATTTACAATAAGCAGACCTCAGTGCAAGAAAGTGTCTTTCCAACACTGAAAGGTCAAAGGTCAACGTTAACATTGAAAGGTGTTCAAACAAGTACAAGATATTTACAATAAGCAGACCTCAGTGCAAGAAAGGGAGGTGGGGGGGTACTCACCTTCCACTTCACTGACACACATCAGCATCCAGTTCTTCATGAGAAGAGGGGGAGGGGAAGAGGGCGATGTACTCACCTTTATTGACGCGCTCGGTTTCAGTGTCCCATGCTTCATCAGAAGAGATGGCGCTCAGGAGAGTGTCATCAAGGATCCTCATGACTTCAGAAAGGCCTCGTTCTCGGGACGTTCAACAATGTAGTCAAGACAGCCTGTAAGGAAACAAGTTTAAAATAACATTAGGAATGTAGTAAACACCCAGTGCTAAAGCTACAGGCTACATTTATATCAGACTGAATGACACTTTACTTGTTCATGTGAGAAGAAAACAAGATGTCAACTATGTCCACAATCATTAAGTGAAGCATCCATTTTTAAAAAAGAGCACCAAATCTCTGCCAAGGCAGCTCACTCTGTGCACACTACCCTGTTAAGGTAACAGTATTGTATTTTGTATACGTCCATTTTGTTTATTTGTTCTTTTTAAACCTTTATGCAAACACTGCGTTCGAGTAGGTAATGGATAATAGGTATTGATTTGTAAAGAACTGGGCATGAATACCTTATTATATAAATATTCTACAGTAAATTTATAACTACTTATAATTTATAACAGGGGTAGGCAACCTTTTTGATGGCGAGTGCCATTTAAAATTTCCTCAGAAGTCAGTGTGCCATATGATTGCATTAGCAATAAATTTAATAACGCTCTATATTAACAGTTACACATTATATAGAACCACTTTATAGAATTATATTTGTTTGCAAATGTTGGCAGCTATCAGCGAATAGTTATCAGCTATTTTGAAACAAAAAAAAGACACTTTTTATTCATAACAAGAACTCCATAACAGCAAATGAACTGTACAACAGAAAATACAAATGCTATTTATGGTCTCCTCACAACAATGATAAGAAAAATAAACTGGGCCAATATGGTATGTTTGTTAATACAGAGACACACATGTTAATGTGATCTCTGGTCTCCCACTCAGAGACACAGGTCTCCGAGTGTCCAACATTCAGACAGCTACCTGAGGACACTCATGTGAGAGAAAATCTGCTCACACAGATATGTAGAGCCAAATACTGTCAATAAGGCCTCTGCAATGTTCTGAAGACAGTTAAACTTGTCAGGTAGTGATGTCCAGCAGGTGAAAATGCAAGCTCCATGAACATGCACAGCTGTAGATTCCAGCTGCTTCGATGTCGCATTAACTGGCATTAACTCAGCCAGTTAATGCCAGACAAATCTAGCTGCTCATTAAAGATTTCTGGTTTGATCAGAAAATAAACATTGGTCCATACACCTGAAAGTCCCAAAAATGCATTGTGTCTCGAGTCTATGGATGCAATTTGACTAAAGACCGGCCCCCCAGATATTAAAGCCATAAAGCCTTTGAATGAAAACAAACGCTGTTGTGACAGTGATGTACACTGTCTTGTTGGTAAATGTATGATTTCTATTCATTTTACGTCAGATGAAAACTTTGGTTGTAAGCTTTAGATAATTATTTAATAACAGCCAGACATTTTAAATGAGAATAAGAAAGTATTTCTTTGTGCCCCCCTTTCCCTGTTAATGCCCTACCTGGCCCCTGGCAAAACTTTGCTAGACCTGCACAGTTACCAGCTGTCAGCTACGTAGAAAAGGATCCTGGTGTTATTTGTCTCTCAGAAACAGTTCATAACTTCCCTTCAACTCATTCATGTCACCTAAAAGGTAAACCTGTTTCTCCATCACCTGTTCAGCTCTGATGATTTAGTAAGGACATCTCCTGGTTTCATCTTCATGTTTCCCTCTCACCAGATATACAAACCGATATCATGACCAGCAGTTTTTACAGCTGTGGCTCCAGCAAACATCAGCTGATACTAGAAATTAATATTAAATACATTCTAACAACAGCTGACCAAGCTTAAACGTGCTGCTGTTGTTTAGTGCGACATCCGGCAGTTTCCTCTTTCTGGCGCAAAGTGAGCGATAAACAAACAAGAGAGAAAAGCTGATCATTGATCATTGATCAGTTTCACGATTGAAGTAGCAACAGGAGAGAGAGGGGAGAGAATGAGAGGAGAAGAAGATGCAGCTGTGCAGCAAAGACACAATAACTCCAGCTTTGTGTCTTTTTCCATCCTGGCTGAAGTACGGGACAAACTGTGTTCCTTCTCAGCTCAACACGAAACGGGTAATAATTTCTCTGAATGCAGGACGATTCCGTTTGTACCGGAGGGTTGGCAACTCTACTAACTAACCTTATGAATAAAATAAAGTTCACTATCAATAAAATCATAGCACCCGCCCAGCAGTATATAAATTCCGTCATGCTAGCTAGTACGCAGTACGAGTTATTGTAACTGACTGTAAAAAGTCAGCACAACGAAAATAAACTCCACCTAAACTTGGTTTATATCTGACCCAGATAAACTGCAGGTCATTAACTTCTTACCTGAAGTTCAGTTCACCTGACGCTCCGACCGGCGGCTGCCTCGGGTCTCTCCGACTCCTGCCTCCCCTTCCCTCATCCACCTGCTGGCCTCCACCACTTGTTAATTTTACTGAATCTGTGGAAGCTCCGCCATAGCCACCACCAAACAACTGAGTTATTTTTACACACCGATCAGCTTCTGGTCAGTCCACCACCAAAAAAATAATAATAATGATAATAATCGGGCCACCGAGCAAATGCCCTTATGCCCGATGGCCAGTCCAGCTATGGTCGTGCGTGCTATCAGTTAACCCTTCGCGTGCCAACGGTGGCACGTGCCTAGGGTTGCCGACCCCTGATTTATAACTAACTAATGGCATTATGTAGCTTACAAAAGTTATAGTTATAGTTTATTTAAGTGAAGCCTTTGATCCAGAGAAGAAAATGATGTTAGGACCTACAGGGGATCTGGTATGTTTACATATGTTCTACCGTTGCTGTTACCATAGAAACCGATATACACATATATATGTATATTTGGGGTAGGGGGCTTTTTTACTAATGTTAAGCTAATTTTAACCATTTCATTTGAAAAAGTGTCAAATTTGAAGGCTTTAAATCAAAGTAACACCTTTTTTCACATTCATACACCAGTCGGTAATAAATTCTACACCTCTCCTGGAAAATTTAAAGCATACAAGCAATTTACCGGGAAAAGTCTTGGAATACACTTATTTTGATGACATTAAAACTTGATATTCACACTGGAACTTGTTAAATTATTATAGTCATCTAGTGACTCTTAAAATAATTGAAGAAATTTTTGAAATTTTGTACCAGGTGACTGTCGACGAGTCGGGGTCCACGACGAGCCATCTTCAAGCTTTGCTGTTATGATGAAACATGAGTACAAAAGATCAAAGATGCAGTAGTTGTTGTCGCTTTCTAGTAAAATCCGCTTTCTGTAGAAATATTCTCCAAACGTTATCTATCCACAAGCTGAGCTTGGAGCAGGTCAAGACAAGTCCAAGAGCAAGTGTAAAGGGACGACTGGAACCTTGTGCAGCATTCATATACCTACAGCGGGCCGTGGTTACGGTTGCTAACATGCGTGTGCACGTGATAGAACTATATGAATTGAGCCCATCTCAATGTAATTTACAGTAAAGTTATGGTCATTTATAGTTACTGCCTTTGTTACCCTTTATGTGGGATGTCTAATAACCATGTAGGTATATCCAGAAATAAACACAGATATTAGAAAGCAGCAAGTCAGTACCTGAGATGTTTGCTTGAGTGAATAACATTAGCATATGCTAATATTACGTCTTCACATTTTTCTTTTCAAAGGTAACAAAACTTAGCGTTCTCGCTACTTACCATGCTGTAATACAGCTATATGCTAGCACAGACATTTAACAAATGTTTTTTAAAATGCTAGCCGTGCTAATTAGCCTTAGGATTGCTTGAGGTCTTGTTTCGTAAGGGAACTTAGGCCTTAAGACATAACATATAGCAAGAACCTATAACGATAATTGACATTTGACCCCCTTTGTGATTATAGCAGCTGTGTGTTATGTCATGGCATGTTTTAAAAATGCCACCTGAAATTTATGCAACCAGTGCAAGGAGGGGGGTTCTTGATAGTTTTGTACTTTGGCCCATGGCGTATGGGTGTAACGGAGAATCAGCCAATCAAATCGCACCTCTGAGCGCAGGTTCCAGTCCTGGTTGGGACAAAGGCTGTGTTACATTATCAAAAGATAAACATCATTTTTAATTTAGTTCATGTGGATAACATTTATTTTTCACTTTGCTTTTTCTTATTATTTGATTATCATTTTTATCATTTAAAATGATCATTTATCATTTTATTTATATTACAGTGTTACGGCCTGTGGAGTATTATGTACCTATACTGTGTAAAGGAATATCTTTTATTTATATTTATGTATTATTCACATTATTTTATTGTACAATGCTTTGGTGCCACGGGATTTTAGCATGCCTCAATGTCTCACACATTCATTCCGCTAACATAAGGTATCTCAGGAAGTTGGAAGCAGGCGTTCACACAGGAAGAGTTAATCTTTTGTCTTCTCCACTGTAAGAGGAAGCAAGGGAGTGTGAACTTTTCTCTGGGGGAAGACCAAAGGTGTGAAAACAGCAGTGTACTGCCTTTTGGTTCTGTAGAAGGTGTTTAAACCCAAGGCTGTGTTGGGTTCAGCAGAGACTCTGCCTTGGGTTTAACCCACGATGGCTGCTCTCACCAAGTAGGTTTTGCTGTTTTTGATGAAAGGATGTTAGCTACATCCTACCGTTGTCTGTAGGCTTTATTTAATGGAAACGTCCACAACAACTGTCACAAAGTATATAACTCAGAATAAACTGTATCATCTCAAAACTGTGACGATACAGTTTTGAGATGATACAGACCAGACATACTCTTCAGTTATGCAGACATCCAACTTTTAATACAAAGGTTAAAGTTAAAACTATAATTCAGATACATTCTGATGGCATAGAAAAATTAAGCTTATGCATAATTTCAATAAGGAAGATCTGTAATAAGTCATTTGTCTGCTTCCTGGTGGCTGCTAGTTTATATCTATTCAGAATCAGAATACTTTATTGATCCCTAGGGGAAATTATTTTTCGTCACAGTGCTCCATTATAAACAAAACATTAACAAAGACAGACAATACACTAACTAAGAATAGCACAATATATTCAGGTATATATATATACATAAAAGTCACTATACATAAAAGTCACTATTAATAAATAGCTGAAAAAGAACATGTGCAAGAAGGGTGTAGCTGTTGCAGTAAACAGTGTGTTAAGTGGATGAGTTGTACAGGGAGATGGCCACAGGCAGGAATGATTTCCTGTGCCGTTCAGTGGTGCTTTTCGGTAATCTCAGTCTCTCACTCAACGTGCTCCTGTGACTGACCAGCATGTCATGGAGTGGGTGGGAGGTGTTATCCAACATTGTCTTTATCTTGGACAACATCCGCCTCTCCGACACCACCTTGAGGGAGTCCAGCTCCATCCCCACAACATTACTGGCCTTACGAATCAGTTTATGGAGTCTGTTGGCATCTGCGACCCTCAGCCTGCTCCCCCAGCATGCAACGGCATAGAGGATCGCACTGGCCACAACAGACTCGCAGAAATCCTGAGCATTTTCTGGCAGATGTTGAAGGACCTCAGTCGCCTCAAAAATAGAGACGACTCTGGCCCTTTCTGTAAAGTGCTGTGGTGTTTTTAGCCCAGTCCAGTTTATTGTCAATGTGTACTCCAAGGTATTTATAGTCCTCCACAATGTCAACACTGACCCCTTGGATTGAAACAGGGGTCAAGTGTTTCCTGGTCTTCCTGAAGTCCACTATCAATTCCTTAGTCTTTGCCACGTTGAGCTGCAGATGATTCTGCTCACACCACGTGACAAAGGAGTCGACCACAGCCCGGTACTCTGTCTCATCATCCCTGTTGATGCATCCAACCACCGCAGAGTCATCAGAAAACTTCTGAAGATGGCAGGTCTCTGTGCAGTGGCTGAAGTCTGTGGTGTAGAGGGTGAAGAGGAAGGGGGAGAGGACAGTCCCCTGTGGTGCCCGTGTGTTGCTGATTACCTTGTCAGACACACACTGTGGGAGACGTACATATTGTGGTCTTCCTGTCAGGTAATCAACAATCCAGGACACCAGAGAAGCATCCACCTGCATCGCTGTTAACTTATCACCCAGGAGGGTCGGCCTGATGGTGTTGAAAGCACATTCATTTTCCAGCACAAACTCAGTACTGGCTTCATTACTTTCTTCCAGTTATGCTCTTGCCTGCCTTCTCCAAGCAACTCAGCCTCCACTCTGCATGCTTTAAATCTGTTGCTCTTCTGCTTCTGCTATTCTGCGTTTCAGATCCTCAGCCATGCAGCCGCCTCCTCTCCTTTCTCCTCCTCACCGTGGTCACTTGGAACCCTGTCCCAGCCTCCATCTTCATCACTACCAGCATGTTGACTCTGGGTGGGGCTTGTGCAAAATCCTGCCACTGCTGAGATTCCTTCTGCTATGATGGGTCATTGGAGTCTAAGTGCCTAACAGTTACATTTATTTCTGTATCTCAATAAATCATGTTGGTTTTTTCCACATGATCTTCCCTTATTGAACTGTTTTTGTAGATAAGCTTCAAGCCAGCAAGCAACAATACCTAAACCAAAAATATTATCACCAGAAGTGAGAAAGTGTCTGGACTATCTCCAGCTGTGTTGCATGTATTAAAGATAACTTCAGACACTGTCTGGTTGTCATGTCTGAAACAGGCTGTACAGTCACACAGATAAAAGACATCAGTCATGTTTCTAATGATATAAATCAACCAGAAAGATTATAAAGACAAAAGCTGTGAGACGCCACTAGAGAAAGGATGGCTTGTTATCATTACATGAAATGATTTAGAATTAATATGTAAGCTTTCAGGGCAGCACTCACAACTTTTTCAAACTGATTACCTGATGGTAAGCTTACACAGATATATAAACATACAGGTGAACTCTAAGAGGTTATAAAGAAGAGAGCTGTGCTTTTACAGAACACAATTTATTTACATTTATATTTACAATCAGTTTTTATTTATATAAACAAAATAAACATTACGAAACTAGACAAAACTATAAACTGTTATAAACCTGTTTCAGGTCCATGTGGCAGAACCTGCAGAGGCGGCCTGTTTGTTGGGTTTCTGGCCTTTTCCTCTTTTTCTCCATCCTTTCCTCTGACCTCTTCCTGGTAGCATCCAGATCCCTTTGGAAAAATTCTGTCTGGGCAAATTCCTCAAAGGGCATTTTCGGGTTACTGATTCCCTCAGCAGCATAAGTTTGATGCACCTTGTTGGAACAATAGAAATAGAGCACAGGCCCTCTCTGGTAAAAATAGTGGACGGTGGATCCGTGTGTCTCATATTGAGACTTGGGCTGTCCACAGGCAAGACAAGTCTTTGTCTGCCTTCTTTTTCCCTCAGGCTGCTGCTGCTGCTGTTGCTTTTCTAAGATGCCCTCCACAATCTTCTCTATTGAGTCAGTGGTGCAGACAGGGCAGGAGGAGGCGGGTTAAAGACGGCAGGCTCTATGGTGACTACGGGAACACTAGTTGTTTCACTGCCTTCCGTTAATGAGTGCCACAGCTGCTGAGTCTCCAGAAGTTTTTCTGGGCTTGTGTTCAAAGATGAATTGGTGTTGAGAAGCTTAGCCAAGTGCTTCACATAACGGGATATGTGCACCTTGGATGTGGGATGCAGCAGGCTGTTGGGATCTGCAGCAGAACGATGGACCATGTCTGCATAATCTTGATCCACAAGCTTCAGGATGTCCTTCTTCCCATGGTACTTTTGCAGCAGATCATCTATTGCCTCTTTCATGCGTCGTGTCCAGCGTGTGTGGTCCAGCACAAAACCCGACCACCTGTCTTTATAGGTCCAGTGCACCCAGATTAAAACTTTGGGTGTAAGATTCAGATAATTATTTATTAAAAGCTACATATTTTAAATGAGAATAAGTTTCACGATTGAAGTAGCAGCAGCAGAGGGAGAGAGAAGAGGCAGTCGCGCTATATATCGGTTGTTAAACTTAACGCTGGAATGCTTTACAAACATTCAGAGATGAACTTAAACACTTGCTTTACTTCTCTCTGGGATAACTTCCTCGGAGATGAAATGCTGGTTTGGTAGCGAGGCTACAAATACACACAGGCGCTGTATCACATGACGCATACTGCTGCAACGTGCTACGGTTATGAGCCGAGTTACGCCGTGTTGCAAGTTTTTGAGATGCTTTTTTGATATTTAATGGATCGGATTACATTTTTATTTTTCGCCGATATCCAGTAATTCAGGTCAGTATCGGACCGATACCGATACGTAATATCTGATCGGTCCATCTCTAATTTCCGACACTGAAAAGCACAAAGGTCAACTTTAACATTAAAAGGTGTAAAAACAAGTACAAGATATTTACAATAAGCAGACCTCAGTGAAAGAAAGTGTCTTTCCAACACTGAAAAGGTCAAAGGTCAACTTTAAAGGTGTAAAAACAAGTACAAGATATTCACAATAAGCAGACCTCAGTGAAAGAAAGTGTCTTTCCAACACTGAAAAGGTCAAAGGTCAACTTTAAAGGTGTAAAAACAAGTACAAGATATTTACAATAAGCAGACCTCAGTGAAAGAAAGTGTCTTTCCAACACTGAAAAGGTTAAAGGTCAAGTTTAAAGGTGTAAAAACAAATACGGATATTTACAATAAGCAGATCTCAGTGCAAGAAAGTGTCTTTCCAACACTGAAAAGGTCAAAGGTCAACTTTAACATTAAAAGGTGTAAAAACAAGTATAAGATATTTACAATAAGCAGACCTCAGTGCAAGAAAGTGTCTTCCAACACTGAAAAGGTCAAAGGTCAACTTTAACATTAAAAGGTGTAAAAACAAGTATAAGATATTTACAATAAGCAGACCTCAGTGCAAGAAAGTGTCTTTCCAACACTGAAAAGCACAAAGGTCAACTTTAGAATAGAATAGAATAGCCTTTATTGTCATTGTACAGGGTACAACAAAATTGGAGTGCCACTCCCTTGGTGCAAAATGCATAATAAATATAAATGTAAAATATAAAAGGTACAATAAAACAAACGTAAGTACTCTCAAAAGTAAGCATGATATTTACAGGATAGCAGCATTAATATAATGACAGTGACAGTATGGTATGGCTAAGTAGGTTCAATCGTTTTTGTGCTTATTTACAACGGTGATAGCTCTGGGAAAGAAGCTATCCCTGAATCTGTTTGTCCTGGTTTTATGTGACCTGTATCGTCGGCCTGACGGTAATAGTTCAAACAGTTGATTGCTGGGGTGAGAATGGTCCTTGATGATATTGCCAGCTCTGCTGAGGTACCGGGAGTTTGCAATGACCTCCAGGCTGGGCAGAGAGCAGCCAGTGATCTTCTGGGCTGTGTTGATGACCCTCTGCAGTACTTTCCTGTCTGCAGCTGAGCACCCTGCATACCATGTTGTTATGCCATACGTTAGGATGCTCTCTATGGTGGCTCTGTAGAATGTCACCAGCAGCCTCTCCTCCAGGTTGCTCCTCCTGAGCACTCTCAGAAAGTGGAGACGCTGCTGGGCCTTTTTTACCACCGCAGTGGTATTTGCGGTCCAGGAGAGATCATCAGAGATCTGCACGCCCAGAAACCTCATGGAGTGTACCCTCTCCACACGGTTCCCGTGAATGTAAAGTGGGGCCGGGTCTGCTCTGCCCTTCCTGAAGTCCAAGATGAGTTCTTTAGTTTTCGTGGTGTTCAGTTGGAGGTTGTTAACTGAACACCACTCAGTCAGTCTGTTGACCTCATCTCTGTAGTCCGACTCATCCCCCCTTGAGATGAGTCCAACCACAGTGGTGTCGTCCGCAAACTTTATGATGGTGTTTGAGAGATGGGTAGGGGAGCAGTCGGATGTGTAGAGCGTAAACAGGAGGGGACTCAGAACACATCCTTGTGGAGACCCAGTGCTGAGTGTGATGGTGCTGGACAGGTGGGGGCCGAGTCTGACAGAGTGTGGTCTGTTTGTCAGGACGTCCTTGATCCAGAGGCAGATGGGGGTGGAGAGTCCCAGGTGAGACAGTTTCTGGACCAGGATCTCCGGGATGATATGATTAAATGCTGAGCTGAGTCCAGGAAGAGCATTCTCACATAGCTTCCTCTGTGCTCCAGGTGACTCAGCGCAGTGTGGAGCGCTATGGTGATAGCGTCCTCGGTGGATCGATTAGTCCTGTAGGCAAATTGGTGGGGGTCCAAGTGGGAGGCAGACTGGCCCTGATGTGCTGACAGACCAGTCTCTCAAAGCACTTCATCACTACAGGCGTAAGTGCAACAGGCCTGTAATCATTTGGGCTGACCACAGCTGTCTTCTTGGCGATGGGGATGATGGTGGAGGTTTTGAGGCAGGGCGGGACGGTGTTTAATGACAAGGAAAGGTTGAAGATTTTAGTGAAGACTCCGGTCAGTTCGTCAGCACATGCTCTGAGAACCTTTCCATGTATTCCATCAGGACCTGCCGCCTTCCTGGGATTCACTGACCTTAGAACACACCTCACTTGATGCTCCCTAGTGTTAGTGTGCCGGTGCTGGGGCGGGTGGAAGTGGTGTGACAGCTGAGGGTCTGGTTGTCTCAAAGCGGGCGAAGAAACGATTTAGATCCTCAGCCAGCGAGGCATCAATCCTAGATGTCGCCTGGTTATTGCTTCTGTAGTTGGTAATGTGATTGATCCCCTGCCACATTTTTCTGGGGTCGTTGTCAGCAAAGTGATCTTCAATCCTCCTCCTATAGGCAGCCTTAGCTTTCCTGATGCCTCTACTCAGGTCTGCCCTGGCCGCCCTATACGCAGCCCTGTCCCCTGACTTGAAGGCAGTGTTGCGGCTTTTAGGAGGGATTGCACTTCGCTATTCATCCAGGGTTTTTGATTTGGAAACACCCTGACCCTTTTGTTGACGGTGACATTGTCAACACAGTTCCTGATGTACGAGAGTACAGTGTCCGTGTACTCCTGGAGGTTGTGGCTGGAGAATAAATCCCATACAGTAGTTGAGAAGCAGTCCTGCAGTTGAGAGAGGGCTCCTTCAGGCCAGGTTTTTATTGTCTTTGTCTGGGGCTTTGTTTTTCTCAGCAGGGGGTGTAGGTGGGGGTGAGGGACATGCAGAGGTGGTCAGATCCAGCCAGGTGGGGAGGGGTGTCGCTCTGAAAGCATGCCTGATGTTTGAATAGACATGATCCAAGGTGTGTTCTCCTCTCGTAGCAAAGTCCACAAACTGGACAAATTTAGGAAGCACAGTCTTTAGGCCGCTTTGTTAAAGTCACCGGCGACAATAAAACCCCATCGGGGTGGGCAAGCTGTTGCTTGTTTATGGTGTTGAGCAAGAGCTGAGAGCCGTGCCGACGTTCGCATCCGGCGGTATATAAACAGCTATCACAATAACTACTGTAAACTCCCTCGGGATGTAAAAAGGTCTGCACGAGACTGCCAGAACCTCCAAATCAGGAGAACAGTGTGTGTGAATGATCCTGCTGTTACAACACCACTCGTTATGCACGTAAACACATAGCCCCCCTCCTCTGCTTTTACCTGAGTTGCTGTTTCTGTCGTGCCGATGTAGCGTGCGGCCTGCTAACTCGACTGCAGCGTCGGGAATCAGCGGTGAAGCCACGACTCCGTAATAAGAATAATGCTGCAGTTGCGTGCAAAGCTCGTGGTGGCTATCTGTAGCTCCAATTCGTCCAGTTTGTGGGTGATGGATCTGGCGTTCGATACGAAAAGGCTCGGAAGTGCTGGCCGGTGTGGTTGTTTGCGTAGCCTAGCATCTGAGCCCGACCGGCATCCCCTCTTCTGCTTTCTCTCCCTCCGTCGCCTCCTACGCTTGCTGGGCGGGCAGACCATCCACGGTGACCCTGGCGGTCTCGCTATCTCCTCCAGGATGTTGTGTGTTCGCTGATATTGGCCAGAAACAGAAAAACTATATTTGAAACCTAGGTCAATTAGGTTCTGGCGACTGTAAGAGATGACGGCGTTGCAAACATTAAAATATACACAGTAAAAGTAAAAACGAGCACCAACTGGAGAGCTAAGAGCCGCTGCACCCGTGCGCGCCGCCATCTTATTAATCTTTAAACTAAAAGGTGCACAAACAAGTACAAGATATTTACAATAAGCAGACCTCAGTGCAAGAAAGTGTCTTTCCAACACTGAAAAGGTTAAAGGTCAAGTTTAAAGGTGTAAAAACAAGTACAGGATATTTACAACAAGCAGACCTCAGTGCAAGAAAGTGTCTTTCCAACACTGAAAAGGTCAAAGGTCAACTTTAACATTAAAAGGTGTAAAACAAGTACAGGATATTTACAATAAGCAGACCTCAGTGCCAGAAAGTGTCTTTCCAACACTGAAAGGTCAAAGGTCAACTTTAAAGGTGTAAAAACAAGTACAGGATATTTACAATAAGCAGACCTCAGTGCAAGAAAGTGTCTTTCCACACTGAAAAGGTCAAAGGTCAACTTTAAAGGTGTAAAAACAAGTACAGGATATTTACAATAAGCAGACCTCAGTGCCAGAAAGTGTCTTTCCAACACTGAAAGGTCAAAGTCAACTTTAAAGGTGTAAAAACAGTACAGGATATTTACATAAGCAGACCTCAGTGCAAGAAGTGTCTTTCCAACACTGAAAAGGTCAAAGGTCAACTTTAAAGGTGTAAAACAAGTACAGGATATTTACAATAAGCAGACCTCAGTGCAAGAAGTGTCTTTCCAACACTGAAAAGGTCAAAGGTCAACTTTAAAGTGTAAAAACAAGTACAGGATATTACAATAAGCAGACCTCAGTGCCAGAAGTGTCTTTCCAACACTGAAAGGTCAAAGGTCACTTTAAAGGTGTAAAACAAGTACAGGATATTACAATAAGCAGACCTCAGTGCAAGAAAGTGTCTTTCCAACATGAAAAGGTCAAGGTCAACTTTAAAGGTGTAAAAACAAGAACAAGATATTTACAATAAGCAGACCTCAGTGCAAGAAAGTGTCTTCCAACACTGAAAGGTCAAAGGTCAACGTTAACATTAAAGGTGTTCAAACAAGTACAAGATATTTACAATAAGCAGACCTCAGTGCAAGAAAGGGAGGTGGGGGGTACTCACCTTCCACTTCATGACACACATCAGCATCCAGTTCTTCATGAGAGAGGGGAGGGGGCGATGTACTCACCTTTATTGACGCGCTCGTTTCAGGTCCCATGCTTCATCAGAAGAGATGGCGCTCAGGAGAGTGTCATCAAGGATCCTCATGACTTCAGAAAGGCCTCGTTCTCGGGACGTTCAACAATGTAGTCAAGACAGCCTGTAAGGAAACAAGTTTAAAATAACATTGAATGTAGTAAACACCCAGTGCTAAAGCTACAGCTACATTTATATCAGACTGAATGACACTTTACTTGTTCATGTGAGAAGAAAACAAGATGTCAACTATGTCCACAATTATTAAGTGAAGCATCCATTTTTAAAAAAAGAGCACCAAATCTCTGCCAAGGCAGCTCACTCTGTGCACACTACCCTGTTAAGGTAACAGTATTGTATTTGTATACGTCCATTTGTTTATTTGTTCTTTTTAAACCTTTATGCAAACACTGCGTCGAGTAGGTAATGGATAATAGGTATTGATTGTAAAGAACTGGCATGATACCTTATTATATAAATATTCACAGTAATTTATAACTACTTAAATTTATAACAGGGGTAGGCAACCTTTTGATGCGAGTGCCATTAAAATTTCCTCAGAAGTCAGTGTGCCATATGATTGCATTAGCAATAAATTTAATAACGCTCTATATTAACAGTTACACATTTATAGAACCACTTTATAGAATTATATTTGTTTGCAAATGTTGGCAGCTATCAGCGAATAGTTATCAGCTATTTTGAAACAAAAAAAAGACACTTTTTATTCATAACAAGAACTCCATAACGGCAAATGAACTGTACAACAGAAAATACAAATGCTATTTATGGTCTCCTCACAACAATGATAAGAAAAATAAACTGGGCCAATATGGTATGTTTGTTAATACAGAGACACACATGTTAATGTGATCTCTGGTCTCCCACTCAGAGACACAGGTCTCCGAGTGTCCAACATTCAGACAGCTACCTGAGGACACTCATGTGAGAGAAAATCTGCTCACACAGATATGTAGAGCCAAATACTGTCAATAAGGCCTCTGCAAGTTCTGAAGACAGTTAAACTTGTCAGGTAGTGATGTCCAGCAGGTGAAAATGCAAGCTCCATGAACATGCACAGCTGTAGATTCAGCTGCTTCGATGTCGCATTAACTGGCATTAACTCAGCCAGTTAATGCCAGACAAATCTAGCTGCTCATTAAAGATTTCTGGTTTGATCAGAAAATAAAACATTGGTCCATACACCTGAAAGTCCCAAAAATGCATTGTGTCTCGAGTCTATGGATGCAATTTGACTAAAAGACCGGCCCCCCAGATATTAAAGCCATAAAGCCTTTGAATGAAAACAAACGCTGTTGTGACAGTGATGTACACTGTCTTGTTGGTAAATGTATGATTTCTATTCATTTTACGTCAGATGAAAACTTTGGTTGTAAGCTTTAGATAATTATTTTAACAGCCAGACATTTTAAATGAGAATAAGAAAGTATTTCTTTGTGCCCCCCTTTCCCTGTTCATGCCTACCTGGCCCCCTGGCAAAACTTTGCTAGACCTGCACAGTTACCAGCTTCAGCTACGTAGGACCTAAGATAAAAGGATCCTGTGTTATTTGTCTCTCAGAAACAGTTCATAACTTCCCTTCAACTCATTCATGTCACCTAAAAGGTAAACCTGTTTCTCATCACCTGTTTCAGCTCTGATGATTTAGTAAGGACATCTCCTGGTTTCATCTCATGTTCTCCCTCTCACCAGATATATACAAACCGATATCATGACCAGCAGTTTTACAGCTGTGCTCCAGCAACATCAGCTGATACTAGAAATTAATATTAATACATTCTAACAACAGCTGACCAAGCTTAAACGTGCTGCTGTTGTTTAGTGCGACATCCGGCAGTTTCCTCTTTCTGGCGCAAAGTGAGCGATAAACAAACAAGAGAGAAAAGCTGATCATTGATCATTGATCAGTTCACGATTGAAGTAGCAACAGGAGAGAGAGGGGAGAGAATGAGAGGAGAAGAAGATGCAGCTGTGCAGCAAAGACACAAACTCAAGCTTTGTGTCTTTTTCCATCCTGGCTGAAGTACGGGACAAACTGTTCCTTCTCAGCTCAACCCGAAACGGGTAATAATTTCTCTGAATGCAGGACGATTCCGTTTGTACCGGAGGGTTGGCAACTCTACTAACTAACCTTATGAATAAAATAAAGTCACTATCAATAAAATCATAGCACCCCCCAGCAGTATATAAATTCCGTCATGCTAGCTAGTACGCAGTACGAGTTATTGTAACTGACTGTAAAAAGTCAGCACAACGAAAATAAACTCCACCTAAACTTGGTTTATATCTGACCAGATAAACTGCAGGTCATTAACTTCTTACCTGAGTTCAGTTCACCTGACGCTCCCGACCGGGCGGCTGCCTCGGGTCTCTCCGACTCCTGCCTCCCCTTCCCTCATCCACCTGCTGGCCTCCACCACTTGTTAATTTTACTGAATCTGTGGAAGCTACCGCCATAGCCACCACCAAACAACTGAGTTATTTTACACACCGATCAGCTCTGGTCAGTCCACCACCAAAAATAATA
>NW_020329087.1:0-15225 GCF_001858045.2 Oreochromis niloticus | reverse complement strand
CACCTCCCTTTCTTGCACTGAGGTCTGCTTATTTAAATATCTTGTACTTGTTGAACACTTTTAATGTTAACGTTGACCTTTGACCTTTTCAGTGTTGAAAGACACTTTCTTGCACTGAGGTCTGCTTATTGTAAATATCTTGTACTTGTTTTTTACACCTTTAACGTTGACCTTTGACCTTTTCAGTGTTGGAAGACACTTTCTTGCACTGAGGTCTGCTTATTGTAAATATCTGTCTTGTTTTTACACCTTTTAATGTTAAAGTTGACCTTCAACCTTTTCAGTGTTGGAAAGACACTTTCTTGCTCTGAGGTCTGCTTATTGTAAATATCTTGTTCTTGTTTTTACACCTTTAATTTAAGTTGACCTTTAACCTTTTCAGTGTTGGAAAGACACTTTCTTGCTCTGAGGTCTGCTTATTGTAAATATCTTGTACTTGTTTTTACACCTTTCAATGTTAAAGTTGACCTTGACCTTTTCAGTGTTGGAAAGACACTTTCTTGCACTGAGGTCTGCTTATTGTAAATATCCTGTACTTGTTTTTACACCTTTAAAGTTGACCTTTGACCTTTTCAGTGTTGGAAAGACACTTTCTGCACTGAGGTCTGCTTATTGTAAATTCTTGGTACTTGTTTTTACACCTTTAAAGTTGACCTTTGACCTTTTCAGTGTTGGAAAGACACTTTCTTCACTGAGGTCTGCTTATTGTAAATATCTTGTTCTTGTTTTTACACCTTTAATGTTAAGTTGACCTTTGACCTTTTCAGTGTTGGAAAGACACTTTCTTGCACTGGTCTGCTCATTGTAAATATCTTGTACTTGTTTGTGCACCTTTTAATTTTAAAGATTAACAAGATGGCGGCGCGCACGGGTGCAGCGGCTCTTAGCTCTCCAGTTTGGTGCTCGTTTTTACTTTTACTGTGTATATTTTAAATGTTTGCAACGCCGTCATCTCTTACAGTCGCCAGAACCTAATTGACCTAGGTTTCAAATATAGTTTGTCTGTTTCTGGCGAATATCAGCGAACACACAACATCCTGGAGGAGATAGCGAGACCGCCAGGGTCACCGTGGATGGTCTGCCCGCCCAGCAAGCGTAGGAGGCGACGGAGGGAGAGAAAGCAGAAGAGGGGATGCCGGTCGGGCTCAGATGCTAGGCTACGCAAACAACCACACCGGCCAGCACTTCCGAGCCTTTTCGTATCGAACGCCAGATCCATCACCCACAAATTGGACGAATTGGAGCTACAGATAGCACCACGAGCTTTGCACGCAACTGCAGCATTATTCTTATTACGGAGTCGTGGCTTCACCCGCTGATTCCCGACGCTGCAGTCGAGTTAGCAGGCCGCACGCTACATCGGCACGACAGAAACAGCAACTCAGGTAAAAGCAGAGGAGGGGGCTATGTGTTTACGTGCATAACGAGTGGTGTTGTAACAGCAGGATCATTCACACACACTGTTCTCCTGATTTGGAGGTTCTGGCAGTCTCGTGCAGACCTTTTTACATCCCGAGGGAGTTTACAGTAGTTATTGTGATAGCTGTTTATATACCGCCGGATGCGAACGTCGGCACGGCTCTCAGCCTCTTGCTCAACACCATAAACAAGCAACAGCTTGCCCACCCCGATGGGGTTTTTATTGTCGCCGGTGACTTTAACAAAGCGTGCCTAAAGACTGTGCTTCCTAAATTTGTCCAGTTTGTGGACTTTGCTACGAGAGGAGAACACACCTTGGATCATGTCTATTCAAACATCAGGCATGCTTTCAGAGCGACACCCCTCCCCCACCTGGCTGGATCTGACCACCTCTGCATGTCCCTCACCCCCACCTACACCCCCCTGCTGAGAAAAACAAAGCCCCAGACAAAGACAATAAAAACCTGGCCTGAAGGAGCCCTCTCTCAACTGCAGGACTGCTTCTCAACTACTGTATGGGATTTATTCTCCAGCCACAACCTCCAGGAGTACACGGACACTGTACTCTCGTACATCAGGAACTGTGTTGACAATGTCACCGTCAACAAAAGGGTCAGGGTGTTTCCAAATCAAAAACCCTGGATGAATAGCGAAGTGCAATCCCTCCTAAAAAGCCGCAACACTGCCTTCAAGTCAGGGGACAGGGCTGCGTATAGGGCGGCCAGGGCAGACCTGAGTAGAGGCATCAGGAAAGCTAAGGCTGCCTATAGGAGGAGGATTGAAGATCACTTTGCTGACAACGACCCCAGAAAAATGTGGCAGGGGATCAATCACATTACCAACTACAGAAGCAATAACCAGGCGACATCTAGGATTGATGCCTCGCTGGCTGAGGATCTAAATCGTTTCTTCGCCCGCTTTGAGACAACCAGACCCTCAGCTGTCACACCACTTCCACCCGCCCCAGCACCGGCACACTAACACTTAGGGAGCATCAAGTGAGGTGTGTTCTAAGGTCAGTGAATCCAGAAGGCGCAGGTCCTGATGGAATACATGGAAGGGTTCTCAGAGCATGTGCTGAAACTGACGGAGTCTTCACTAATCTTCAACCTTCCTTGTATTAAACACCGTCCGCCCTGCTCAAACCTCCACCATCATCCCCATCGCCAGAAGACAGCTGTGGTCAGCCCAAATGATTACAGGCTGTGCACTACGCTGTAGTGATGAAGTGCTTTGAGAGACTGGTCTGTCACACATCAGGGCAGTCTGCTCCACTTGGACCCCCACCAATTGCCTACAGGATAATCGATCCACCGAGGACGCTATACCATAGCGTCCACACTGGCTGATACCTGGAGCACAGAGGAAGCATGTGAGATGCTCTTCCTGGACTTCACTCAGCATTAATCATATCATCCCGGAGATCTGGTCCAGAAACTGTCTCACCTGGGACTCTCCACCCCATCTGCTCTGATCAAGGACGTCCTGACAAACAGACCACTCTGTAGACTCGGCCCCACTGTCCAGCACATCACACTCAGCACTGGGTCTCCACAAGGATGTGTTCTGAGTCCCCTCCTGTTGAGCTCTACACATCGACTGTCCCTACCCATTCTCAAACACATCATAAAGTTTGCGGACGACACCACTGTGGTTGGACTCATCTCAAGGGGGATGAGTCGGACTACAGAGATGAGGTCACAGACTGACTGAGTGGTGTTCAGTTACAACCTCAACTGAACACCAGAAAATAAAGAACTCATCTTGGACTCAGGAAGGGCAGAGCAGACCCGCCCACTTTACATTCACGGGAACCGTGTGGAGAGGGTACACTCCATGAGGTTTCTGGGCGTGCAGATCTCTGATGATCTCTCCTGGACTGCAAATACCACTGCGGTGGTAAAAAAGGCCCAGCAGCGTCTCCACTTTCTGAGAGTGCTCAGGAGGAGCACCTGGAGGAGAGGCTGCTGGTGACATTCTACAGAGCCACCATAGAGAGCATCCTAACGTACGGATAACAACATGGTATGCAGGGTGTCAGCTGCAGACAGGAAAGTACTGCAGAGGGTCATCACACAGCCAGAAGATCACTGGCTGCTCTCTGCCCAGCCTGGAGGTCATTGCAAACTCCCGGTACTCAGCAGAGCTGGCAATATCATCAAGGACCATTCTCACCCAGCAATCAACTGTTTGAACTATTACCGTCAGGCCGACGATACAGGTCACATAAACCAGGACAAACAGATTCAGGATAGCTTCTTTCCAGAGCTATCACGTTGTAAATAAGCACAAAACGATTGAACCTGCTTACTATACCATACTGTCACTGTCATTATATTAATGCTGCTATCCTGTAATATCATGCTTACTTTTAGAGTACTTAGGTTTGTTTTATTGTACCTTTTATATTTTACATTTATATTTATTATTGCATTTTGCACCAAGGAGTGGCACTCCAATTTCGTTGTACCCTGTACAATGACAATAAAGGCTATTCTATTCTATTCTATTCTAAAGTTGACCTTTGTGCTTTTCAGTGTTGGAAAGACACTTTCTTGCACTGAGGTCTGCTTATTGTAATATCTTGTATTGTTTTACATTTTAATTAAAGTGACCTTTGACTTTTCAGTGTTGGAAGACATTTCTTGCCTGAGTCTGCTTATTGTAATATTTTACTTGTTTTTACACTTTTAATGTTAAAGTTGACCTTTGACCTTTTCAGTGTTGGAATGCACTTCTTGCACTGAGGTCTGCTTATTGTAAATATCTTGTACTTGTTTTACACCTTTAATGTTAAGTTGACCTTTGACCTTTTCAGTGTTGGAAGACACTTTCTGCACTGAGTCTGCTTATTGTATATTGTACTTGTTTTTACACCTTTAAACTTGACCTTTACCTTTTCAGTGTTGGAGACACTTTCTTGCACTGAGATCTGCTCATTGTAAATATCTTGTACTTGTTTTTAACCTTTAATGTTAAGTTGACCTTTGACCTTTTCAGTGTTGGAAAGACACTTTCTTGCACTGAGGTCTGCTTATTGTAATATCCTGTACTTGTTTTTACACCTTTCAATGTTAAAGTTGACCTTTGACCTTTTCATGTTGGAAGACACTTTCTGCACTGAGATCTGCTCATTGTAATATCTTGTTACTTGTTTTTACACTTTCAATGTTAAGTTGACCTTTGACCTTTTCAGTGTTGGAACGACCACTTTCTTTGCACTGAGGATCTGCTTATTGTAATATCTGTACTTGTTTTTACACCTTTAAACTGACCTTTAACCTTTCAGTGTTGGAAAGACACTTTCTTGCACTGAGATCTGCTCATTGTAAATATTTTGTACTTGTTTTTCACCTTTTAATGTTAAGTGACCTTTGACTTTCATGTTGGAAGACACTTTCTTGCACTGGATCTGCTATTGTAAATATCTTTACTTGTTTTCACCTTTCATGTTAAAGTTGACCTTTGACCTTTCAGTGTGAAATGCACTGTCTTGCCTGAGGTCTGCTTATTGTAAATATTTGTACTTGTTTTTTACACCTTTAATGTAAATGACCTTTGACCTTTTCAGTGTTGGAAGACACTTTCTGCACTGAGATCTGCTCATTGTAAATATCTTGTACTTGTTTTTAACCTTTAAAGTTGACCTTTGACCTTTTCAGTGTTGGAAGACACTTTCTTGCACTGAGTCTGCTTATTGTAATATCTTGTACTTGTTTGTACTTGTTTTTACACTTCAATTTAAGTTGACCTTTGACCTTTCAGTGTTGGAAAGACACTTCTTGCACTGAGGTCTGCTTATTGTAAATATCTGTACTTGTTTTTACACTTAAAGTACCTTTGACCTTTTCATTTGGAAGACCTTTTGCACTAGGTCTGCTTTTGTATATCTTTACTTGTTTTTTACACCTTTAATTTTTTTTTGTTGGGACCTTTTTTTTTTTTTTTTTTTTACCTTTACTTTTTTTTTAGTGTTGGAAGACATTTCTTGCACTGAGTCTGCTTATTGTAAATATCTTGTACTTGTTTGTGCACCTTTTAGTTTTAAAGATTAATAAGATGGCGGGCGCACGGGTGCGCGGCTCTTAGCTCTCCAGTTTGGTGCTCGTTTTTACTTTTACTGTGTATATTTTTAATGTTTGCAACGCCGTCATCTCTTACAGTCGCCAGAACCTAATTGACCTAGGTTCAATATAGTTTGTCTGTTTCTGGCGAATATCAGCGAACACACAACATTCCTGGAGGAGATAGCGAGACGCCAGGGTCACCGTGGATGGTCTGCCCGCCCAGCAAGCGTAGGAGGCGACGGAGGGAGAGAAAGCAGAAGAGGGATGCCGGTCGGGCTCAGATGCTAGGCTACGCAAACAACCACACCGGCCAGCACTTCCGAGCCTTTTCGTATCGAACGCCAGATCCATCACCACAACTGGACGAATTGGAGCTACAGATAGCCACCACGAGCTTTGCACGCAACTGCAGCATTATTCTTATTACGGAGTCGTGGCTTCACCGCTGATTCCCGACGCTGCAGTCGAGTTAGCAGGCCGCACGCTACATCGGCACGACAGAAACCAACTCAGGTAAAAGCAGAGGGGGGCTATTGTTTACGTGCATAACGAGTGGTGTTGTAACAGCAGGATCATTCACACACACTGTTCTCCTGATTTGGAGGTTCTGGCAGTCTCGTGCAGACCTTTTACATCCCGAGGAGTTTACAGTAGTTATTGTGATAGCTGTTTTATACCGCCGGATGCGAACGTCGGCACGGCCTCAGCCTCTTGCTCAACACCATAACAAGCAACAGCTTGCCCACCCGATGGGGTTTTTATTGTCGCCGGTGACTTTAACAAAGCGTGCCTAAAGACTGTGCTTCCTAATTTGTCCAGTTTGTGGACTTTGCTACGAGAGGAGAACACACCTTGGATCATGTCTATTCAAACATCAGGCATGCTTTCAGAGCGACACCCCTCCCCCACCTGGCTGGATCTGACCACCTCTGCATGTCCCTCACCCCACCTACACCCCTGCTGAGAAAACAAAGCCCAGACAAAGACAATAAAAACCTGGCCTGAAGGAGCCCTCTCTCAACTGCAGGACTGCTTCTCAACTACTGTATGGGATTTATTCTCCAGCCACAACTCCAGGAGTACACGGACACTGTACTCTCGTACATCAGGAACTGTGTTGACAATGTCACCGTCAACAAAAGGGTCAGGGTGTTTCCAAATCAAAAACCCTGGATGAATAGCGAAGTGCAATCCTCCTAAAAGCCGCAACACTGCCTTCAAGTCAGGGGAGGGCTGCGTATAGGGCAGGGAGACCTGAGTAGAGGCATCAGGAAAGCTAAGGCTGCCTATAGGAGGAGGATTGAAGATCACTTGCTGACAACGACCCCAGAAAAATGTGGCAGGGGATCAATCACATTACCAACTACAGAAGCAATAACCAGGCGACATCTAGGATTGATGCCTCGCTGGCTGAGGATCTAAATCGTTTCTTCGCCCGCTTTGAGACAACCAGACCCTCAGCTGTCACACCACTTCCACCGCCCCCAGCACCGGCACACTAACACTTAGGGAGCATCAAGTGAGGTGTGTTCTAAGGTCAGTGAATCCAGGAAGGCGGCAGGTCCTGATGGAATACATGGAAAGGTTCTCAGAGCATGTGCTGACGAACTGACCGGAGTCTTCACTAAAATCTTCAACCTTTCCTTGTCATTAAACACCGTCCCGCCCTGCCTCAAAACCTCCACCATCATCCCATCGCCAAGAAGACAGCTGTGGTCAGCCCAAATGATTACAGGCCTGTTGCACTTACGCCTGTAGTGATGAAGTGCTTTGAGAGACTGGTCTGTCAGCACATCAGGGCCAGTCTGCCTCCCACTTTGGACCCCCACCAATTTGCCTACAGGACTATCGATCCACCGAGGACGCTATCACCATAGCGCTCCACACTGCGCTGAGTCACCTGGAGCACAGAGGAAGCTATGTGAGAATGCTCTTCCTGGACTTCAGCTCAGCATTTAATCATATCATCCCGGAGATCCTGGTCCAGAAACTGTCTCACCTGGGACTCTCCACCCCCATCTGCCTCTGGATCAAGGACGTCCTGACAAACAGACCACACTCTGTCAGACTCGGCCCCCACCTGTCCAGCACCATCACACTCAGCACTGGGTCTCCACAAGGATGTGTCTGAGTCCCCTCCTGTTTACGCTCTACACATCGACTGCTCCCCTACCCATCTCTCAAACACCATCATAAAGTTTGCGGACGACACCACTGTGGTTGGACTCATCTCAAGGGGGATGAGTCGGACTACAGAGATGAGGTCAACAGACTGACTGAGTGGTGTTCAGTTAACAACCTCCAACTGAACACCACGAAAACTAAAGAACTCATCTTGGACTTCAGGAAGGGCAGAGCAGACCCGGCCCCACTTTACATTCACGGGAACCGTGTGGAGAGGGTACACTCCATGAGGTTTCTGGGCGTGCAGATCTCTGATGATCTCTCCTGGACTGCAAATACCACTGCGGTGGTAAAAAGGCCCAGCAGCGTCTCCACTTTCTGAGAGTGCTCAGGAGGAGCAACCTGGAGGAGAGGCTGCTGGTGACATTCTACAGAGCCACCATAGAGAGCATCCTAACGTACGGCATAACAACATGGTATGCAGGGTGCTCAGCTGCAGACAGGAAAGTACTGCAGAGGGTCATCAACACAGCCAGAAGATCACTGGCTGCTCTCTGCCCAGCCTGGAGGTCATTGCAAACTCCCGGTACCTCAGCAGAGCTGGCAATATCATCAAGGACCATTCTCACCCCAGCAATCAACTGTTTGAACTATTACCGTCAGGCCGACGATACAGGTCACATAAAACCAGGACAAACAGATTCAGGGATAGCTTCTTCCCAGAGCTATCACCGTTGTAAATAAGCACAAAAACGATTGAACCTGCTTAGCCATACCATACTGTCACTGTCATTATATTATGCTGCTATCCTGTAAATATCATGCTTACTTTTGAGAGTACTTACGTTTGTTTTATTGTACCTTTTATATTTACATTTATATTTATTATTGCATTTTGCACCAAGGGAGTGGCACTCCAATTTCGTTGTACCCTGTACAATGACAATAAAGGCTATTCTATTCTATTCTAAAGTTGACCTTGTGCTTTTCAGTGTTGGAAGACACTTTCTTGCACTGAGGTCTGCTTATTGTAAATATCTGTACTTGTTTTTACACCTTTAAAGTTGACCTTTGACCTTTTCAGTGTTGGAAAGACACTTTCTTGCACTGAGGTCTGCTTATTGTAAATATCTGTACTTGTTTTTACACCTTTAAAAGTTGACCTTTGACCTTTTCAGTGTTGGAAAGACACTTTCTTGCACTGAGGTCTGCTTATTGTAAATATCTTGTACTTGTTTTTACACCTTTAAAGTTGACCTTTGACCTTTTCAGTGTTGGAAGACACTTTCTTGCACTGAGGTCTGCTTATTGTAAATATCTTGTACTTGTTTTACACCTTTAAAAGTTGACCTTTGACCTTTTCAGTGTTGGAAAGACACTTTCTTGCACTGAGGTCTGCTTATTGTAAATATCTTGTACTTGTTTTTACACCTTAAAGTTGACCTTTGACCTTTTCAGTGTTGGAAAGACACTTTCTTGCACTGAGGTCTGCTTATTGTAAATATCTTGTACTTGTTTTTACACCTTTAAAGTTACCTTTGACCTTTTCAGTGTTGGAAAGACACTTTCTTGCACTGAGGTCTGCTTATTGTAAATATCTTGATACTTGTTTTTACACCTTTTAATGTTAAAGTTGACCTTTGACCTTTTCAGTGTTGGAAAGACACTTTCTTGCACTGAGGTCTGCTTATTGTAAATATCTTGTACTTGTTTTACACCTTTAAAGTTGACCTTTGACCTTTTCAGTGTTGGAAAGACACTTCTTGCACTGAGGTCTGCTTATTGTAAATATCTTGTTACTTGTTTTACACCTTTAAAGTTGACCTTTGACCTTTTCAGTGTTGGAAAGACACTTCTTGCACTGAGGTCTGCTTATTGTAAATACTATACTTGTTTACACCTTTAAAGTTGACCTTTGACCTTTTCAGTGTGAAAGACACTTCTGCACTGAGGTCTGCTTATGTAAATATTTGACTTGTTTTACACCTTTAAAGTTGACCTTTGACCTTTCAGTGTTGGAAAGACACTTTCTTGCACTGAGGTCTGCTTATTGTAATATTTGTACTTGTTTTACACCTTTAAAGTTGACCTTTGACCTTTTCAGTGTTGGAAAGACACTTTCTTGCACTGAGGTCTGCTTATTGTAAATATCTTGTACTTGTTTTTACACCTTTAAAGTTGACCTTTGACCTTTTCAGTGTTGGAAAGACACTTTCTGCCTGAGGTCTGCTTATGTAAATATCTTGTACTTGTTTTACACCTTTAAAGTTGACCTTTGACCTTTTCAGTGTTGGAAAGACACTTTCTTGCCTGAGGTCTGCTTATTGTAAATATCTTGTACTTGTTTTACACCTTTAAAGTTGACCTTTGACCTTTTCAGTGTTGGAAAGACACTTTCTTGCACTGAGGTCTGCTTATTGTAAATATCTGTACTTGTTTTTACACCTTTAAAGTTGACCTTTGACCTTTCAGTGTTGGAAAGACACTTCTTGCACTGAGGTCTGCTTATTGTAAATACAGTACTTGTTGACACCTTTTACTGTAAAGTGACCTTTGACCTTTCAGTGTTGGAAAGACATTCTTGCACTGAGTCTGCTTATTGTAAATATCTGTACTTGTTTTACACCTTTAAGTGACCTTGACCTTCAGTGTGGAAAGACACTTTCTTGCACTGAGGTCTGCTTATTGTAAATACTTATGTACTGTTTTACACCTTTAAAGTTGACCTTTGACCTTTTCAGTGTGGAAAGACACTTTCTTGCACTGAGGTCTGCTTATTGTAAATATCTTGTACTGTTTTACACCTTTAAAGTTACCTTTGACCTTTCAGTGTTGGAAAGACACTTTTGCACTGAGGTCTGCTTATTGTAAATATCTTGTATTGTTTTTACACCTTTAAAGTTGACCTTGACCTTTTCAGTGTTGGAAAGACACTTTCTGCCTGAGGTTGCTTATTGTAAATATCTTGTACTTGTTTTTACACCTTTTATGTTAAAGTTGACCTTTGACCTTTTCAGTGTTGGAAAGACACTTTCTTGCACTAGGTCTGCTTATTGTAAATATCTTTACTTGTTTTTAACTTTAAAGTTACCTTTGACCTTTCAAGTTGAAGACATTCTTGCACTAGTCTATTGTAATATCTGTACTTGTTTTTAACTTTTTAAAGTTACTTGACCTTTTCAGTGTTGGAAAACACTTTTTGCACTGAGGTCTGCTTATTGTAAATATCTTGTAACTTGTTTTTAATTTTACACCTTTAAAGTTGACCTTTGACCTTTTCAGGTTGGAAAGACACTTTCTTGCTCTGAGGTCTGCTTATTGTAAATATCTTGTACTTGTTTTTACCTTAATGTTACCTTTGACCTTTCAGTTTGAAGACACTCTTGACTGGTCTGCTTTTTTTAAATATTTGTATTGTTTTTACACCTTTTTAAAGTTACTTTGACTTCAGGTTGGAACTTCTGACTGGTTCTGCTTATTGTAAATATCTTTACTTGTTTTTACACCTTTTAATGTAAAGTTGACCTTTGACCTTTCAGTGTTGGAAAGACACTTTCTTGCACTGAGGTCTGCTTATTGTAAATATCTGTACTTGTTTTTACACCTTTAAAGTTGACCTTTGACCTTTCAGTGTGGAAAGACACTTTCTGCCCTGAGGTCTGCTTATTGTAAATATCTTTGTTTTCACCTTTAAGTTGACCTTTGACTTTCATGTGAAAACACTTCGCCCGAGGTCGCTTATTGTAAATATCTTGTACTGTTTTACACCTTTAAAGTTGACCTTTGACCTTTTCAGTTTGGAAAGACACTTTCTGCACTGAGGTCTGCTTATTGTAAATATCTTGTACTTGTTTTACACCTTTAAAGTTGACCTTTGACCTTTTCAGTGTTGGAAAGACACTTTCTTGCTCTGAGGTCTGCTATGTAAATATCTTGTACTTGTTTTTACACCTTTAAAAGTTGACCTTTGACCTTTTCAGGTTGGAAGACACTTCTTGCACTGAGGTCGCTTATGTAAATATCTGTACTGTTTTTACACCTTTAAAGTTGACCTTGACCTTTTCAGTGTGGAAGACACTTTCTTGCAACTGAGGCTGCTTATGGTAAATTCTGTACTTGTTTTACACCTTAAGTTGACCTTGACCTTTCAGTGTGGAAAGACACTTCTTGCACTGAGGTCTGCTTATTGTAAATATCTTGTACTTGTTTTACACCTTTTAAAGTTGACCTTTGACCTTTCAGTGTGGAAGACACTTTCTTGCACTGAGGTCTGCTTATTGTAAATATCTGTACTTGTTTGAACACCTTTACTGTTAAAGTTTGACCTTTGGACCTTTCCAGTCTTGGAAAAGGACACTTTCTTGGCACTGAGGTCTGCTTATTGTAACAATTGCTTTGTTTAAATTTACTGTTGTTACTTTGACCTTTTACAGGTTGACCTTTCTGACGATTTTGAAAATCTGTATTGTACACCTATTACCTGACCTTTCAGTGTTGGAAAGACACTTTCTTCACTGAGTCTGCTATGTAAATATCTGTACTTGTTTGACACCTTTAAAGTTGACCTTTGACCTTTCAGTGTTGGAAAGACACCTTTTGCACTGAGTCCTGCTATTGTAAATACTTGTACTTGTTGAACACCTTATTACTGTTAAAGTGACTTTGCTTTCCAGTGTCGGAAATTAGAGATGGACCGATCAGATATTACGTATCGGTATCGGTCCGATACTGACCTGAATACTGGATATCGGCGAAAAATAAAAAATGTAATCCGATCCATTAAATATCAAAAAGCATCTCACAAAACTTGCAACACGGCGTAACTCGGCTCATAACCGTAGCACGTTGCAGCAGTATGCGTCATGATACAGCGCCTTGGTATTTGTAGCCTCGCTACCAAACCAGCATTCATCTCGAGGAAGTTATCCCAGAGAGAAGTAAAGCAAGTGTAAGTCATCTCTGAATGTTTGTAAAGCATTCCAGCGTAGTTTAACAACCGATATATAGCGCGACTGCCTCTCTCTCTCCCTCTGCTGCTGCTACTTCAATCGTGAAACTTATTCTCATTAAATATGTAGCTTTAATAAATAATATCTGAATCTACACCCAAAGTTAATCTGGGGCACTGGACCTATAAAGACAGGTGGTCGGGTTTGTGCTGGACCACACACGCGGACACGACCATGAAAGAGGCAATAGATGATCTGCTGCAAAGTACCATGGAAGAAGACATCCTGAAGCTTGTGGATCAAGATTAGCAGACATGGTCCACGTTCTGCTGCAGATCCCAACAGCCTGCTGCATCCCACATCCAAGGTGCACTATCCCGTTATTGAAGCACTTGGCTAAGTTCTCAACACCAATTCACTTGAACACAGCCCAGAAAACTTCTGGAGACTCAGCAGCTGTGGCACTCATTAACGAAGGCATGAAACAACTAGTTCCGTAGTCACCATAAGAGCCTGCCGTCTTTAACCCGCCTCCTCCGCCTGTCTGCACCACTGACTCAATAGAGAAGATTGTGGAGGGCATCTTAGAAAAGCAACAGCAGCAGCAGCAGCCTGGGAAAAAGAAGGCAGACAAAGACTTCTTGCCTGTGGACAGCCCAAGTCTCAATATGAGACACACGGATCCACCGCCACTATTTACCAGAGAGGCCTGTGCTCTATTTCTATTGTTCCAACAAGGTGCATCAACTTATGCTGCTGAGGGAATCAGTAACCGAAAATGCCCTTGAGGAATTTGCCAGACAGAATTTTCCAAAGGATCTGGATGCTACCAGGAAGAGGTCAGAGGAAAGGATGGAGAAAAAGAGGAAAAGGCCAGAAACCCAACAAACAGGCCGCTCTGCAGGTTCTGCCACATGACCTGAAACAGGTTTATAACAGTTTATAGTTTTGTTCTAGTCGTAATGTTTATTTGTTTATATAAATAAAAACTGATTGTAAATATAAAATGTAAATAAATTGTGTTCTGTAAAAGCACAGCTCTCTTCTTATAACCTCTTAGAGTTCACCTGTATGTTTATATATCTGTGTAAGCTTACCATCAGTAATCAGTTTGAAAAGTTGTGAGTGCTGCCCTGAAAGCTTACATATTAATTCAAATCATTCATGTAATGATAACAAGCCATCCTTTCTTAGTGGCGTCTCACAGCTTTTGTCTTTATAATTTCTGGTGATTTAATCATTAGAAACATGACTGATGTCTTTTATCTGTGTGACTGTACAGCCTGTTTCAGACATGACAACCAGACAGTGTCTGAAGTTATCTTTAATACATGCAACACAGCTGGAGATAGTCCAGACACTTTCTCACTTCTGGTGATAATATTTTTGGTTTAGGTATTGTTGCTTGCTGGCTTGAAGCTTATCTACAAAAACAGTTCAATAAGGAAAGATCATGTGGAAAAAACCAACATGATTTATTGAGATACAGAAATAAATGTAACTGTTAGGCACTTAGACTCCAATGACCCATCATAGCAGAAGGAATCTCAGCAGTGGCAGGATTTTGCACAAGCCCACCCCAGAGTCAACATGCTGGTAGTGATGAAGATGGAGGCTGGGACAGGGTTCCAAGTGACCACGGTGAGGAGGAGAAAGGAGAGGAGGCGGGCTGCATGGCTGAGGATCTGAAACGCAGAATAGCAGAAGCAGAAGAGCAACAGATTTAAAGCATGCAGAGTGGAGGCTGAGTTGCTTGGAGAAGGCAGGCAAGAGCATAACTGGAAGAAGTAATGAAGCCAGTACTGAGTTTGTGCTGGAAATGAATGTGCTTTCAACACCATCAGGCCGACCCTCCTGGGTGATAAGTTAACAGCGATGCAGGTGGATGCTTCTCTGGTGTCCTGGATTGTTGATTACCTGAAGGAAGACCACAATATGTACGTCTCCCACAGTGTGTGTCTGACAAGGTAATCAGCAACACACGGGCACCACAGGGACTGTCCTCTCCCCCTTCCTCTTCACCCTCTACACCACAGACTTCAGCCACTGCACAGAGACCTGCCATCTTCAGAAGTTTTCTGATGACTCTGCGGTGGTTGGATGCATCAACAGGGATGATGAGACAGAGTACCGGGCTGTGGTCGACTCCTTTGTCACGTGGTGTGAGCAGAATCATCTGCAGCTCAACGTGGCAAAGACTAAGGAATTGATAGTGGACTTCAGGAAGACCAGGAAACACTTGACCCTGTTTCATCCAAGGGGTCAGTGTTGACATTGTGGAGGACTATAAATACCTTGGAGTACACATTGACAATAAACTGGACTGGGCTAAAAACACCACAGCACTTTACAGAAAGGGCCAGAGTCGTCTCTATTTTTTGAGGCGACTGAGGTCCTTCAACATCTGCCAGAAAATGCTCAGGATTTTCTGCGAGTCTGTTGTGGCCAGTGCGATCTCTATGCCGTTGCCATGCTGGGGGAGCAGGCTGAGGGTCGCAGATGCAACAGACTCATAAACTGATTCGTAAGGCCAGTAATGTTGTGGGGATGGAGCTGGACTCCCTCAAGGTGGTGTCGGAGAGGCGGATGTTGTCCAAGATAAAGACAATGTTGGATAACACCTCCCACCCACTCCATGACATGCTGGTCAGTCACAGGAGCACGTT
>NW_020329086.1:0-21981 GCF_001858045.2 Oreochromis niloticus | reverse complement strand
ACTGAGGTCTGCTTATTGTAAATATCTTGTACTTGTTTTACACCTTTTAATGTTAAAGTTGACCTTTGACCTTTTCAGTGTTGGAAAGACACTTTCTTGCACTGAGGTCTGCTTATTGTAAATATCTTGTTCTTGTTTTTACACCTTTAAAGTTGACCTTTGACCTTTTCAGTGTTGGAAAGACACTTTCTTGCACTGAGGTCTGCTTATTGTAAATATCTGTACTTGTTTTACACCTTTAAAGTTGACCTTGACCTTTCAGGTGGAAAGACACTTTCTTGCACTGAGGTCTGCTTATTGTAAATATCTGTACTTGTTTTTACACCTTTAAAGTTGACCTTTGACCTTTTCAGTGTTGGAAAGACACTTTCTTGCACTGAGTCTGCTTATTGTAAATATCCTGTACTTGTTTTTACACCTTTAAAGTTGACCTTTGACCTTTTCAGTGTTGGAAAGACACTTTCTTGCACTGAGTCTGCTTATTGTAATATCCTGTACTTGTTTTTACACCTTTAAAGTTGACCTTTGACCTTTTCAGTGTTTGGAAAGACACTTTCTGCACTGAGGTCTGCTTATTGTAAATATCCTGTACTTGTTTTTACACCTTTAAAGTTGACCTTTGACCTTTTCAGTGTTGGAAAGACACTTTCTTGCACTGAGGTCTGCTTATTGTAAATATCCTGTACTTGTTTTACACCTTTAAAGTTGACCTTTGACCTTTTCAGTGTTGGAAAGACACTTTCTTGCACTGAGGTCTGCTTATTGTAATATCCTGTACTTGTTTTTACACCTTTAAAGTTGACCTTTGACCTTTTCAGTGTTGGAAAGACACTTTCTGCACTGAGGTCTGCTTATTGTAAATATCCTGTACTTGTTTTTACACCTTTAAAGTTGACCTTTGACCTTTTCAGTGTTGGAAAGACACTTTCTGGCACTGAGGTCTGCTTATTGTAAATATCCTGTACTTGTTTTTACACCTTTAAAGTTGACCTTTGACCTTTTCAGTGTTGGAAAGACACTTTCTGGCACTGAGGTCTGCTTATTGTAAATATCCTGTACTTGTTTTTACACCTTTTAATGTTAAGTTGACCTTTGACCTTTTCAGTGTTGGAAAGACACTTTCTTGCACTGAGGTCTGCTTGTTGTAAATATCCTGTACTTGTTTTTACACCTTTAAACTTGACCTTTAACCTTTTCAGTGTTGGAAAGACACTTTCTTGCACTGAGGTCTGCTTATTGTAAATATCTTGTACTTGTTTGTGCACCTTTTAGTTTTAAAGATTAATAAGATGGCGGCGCGCACGGGTGCAGCGGCTCTTAGCTCTCCAGTTTGGTGCTCGTTTTTACTTTTACTGTGTATATTTTTAAATGTTTGCAACGCCGTCATCTCTTACAGTCGCCAGAACCTAATTGACCTAGGTTTCAAATATAGTTTTTCTGTTTCTGGCCAATATCAGCGAACACACAACATCCTGGAGGAGATAGCGAGACCGCCAGGGTCACCGTGGATGGTCTGCCCGCCCAGCAAGCGTAGGAGGCGACGGAGGGAGAGAAAGCAGAAGAGGGGATGCCGGTCGGGCTCAGATGCTAGGCTACGCAAACAACCACACCGGCCAGCACTTCCGAGCCTTTTCGTATCGAACGCCAGATCCATCACCCACAAACTGGACGAATTGGAGCTACAGATAGCCACCACGAGCTTTGCACGCAACTGCAGCATTATTCTTATTACGGAGTCGTGGCTTCACCCGCTGATTCCCGACGCTGCAGTCGAGTTAGCAGGCCGCACGCTACATCGGCACGACAGAAACAGCAACTCAGGTAAAAGCAGAGGAGGGGGCTATGTGTTTACGTGCATAACGAGTGGTGTTGTAACAGCAGGATCATTCACACACACTGTTCTCCTGATTTGGAGGTTCTGGCAGTCTCGTGCAGACCTTTTTACATCCCGAGGGAGTTTACAGTAGTTATTGTGATAGCTGTTTATATACCGCCGGATGCGAACGTCGGCACGGCTCTCAGCCTCTTGCTCACACCATAAACAAGCAACAGCTTGCCCACCCCGATGGGGTTTTTATTGTCGCCGGTGACTTTAACAAAGCGTGCCTAAAGACTGTGCTTCCTAAATTTGTCCAGTTTGTGGACTTTGCTACGAGAGGAGAACACACCTTGGATCATGTCTATTCAAACATCAGGCATGCTTTCAGAGCGACACCCCTCCCCCACCTGGCTGGATCTGACCACCTCTGCATGTCCCTCACCCCCACCTACACCCCCTGCTGAGAAAAACAAAGCCCCAGACAAAGACAATAAAAACCTGGCCTGAAGGAGCCCTCTCTCAACTGCAGGACTGCTTCTCAACTACTGTATGGGATTTATTCTCCAGCCACAACCTCCAGGAGTACACGGACACTGTACTCTCGTACATCAGGAACTGTGTTGACAATGTCACCGTCAACAAAAGGGTCAGGGTGTTTCCAAATCAAAAACCCTGGATGAATAGCGAAGTGCAATCCCTCCTAAAAAGCCGCAACACTGCCTTCAAGTCAGGGGACAGGGCTGCGTATAGGGCGGCCAGGGCAGACCTGAGTAGAGGCATCAGGAAAGCTAAGGCTGCCTATAGGAGGAGGATTGAAGATCACTTTGCTGACAACGACCCCAGAAAAATGTGGCAGGGGATCAATCACATTACCAACTACAGAAGCAATAACCAGGCGACATCTAGGATTGATGCCTCGCTGGCTGAGGATCTAAATCGTTTCTTCGCCCGCTTTGAGACAACCAGACCCTCAGCTGTCACACCACTTCCACCCGCCCCCAGCACCGGCACACTAACACTTAGGGAGCATCAAGTGAGGTGTGTTCTAAGGTCAGTGAATCCCAGGAAGGCGGCAGGTCCTGATGGAATACATGGAAAGGTTCTCAGAGCATGTGCTGACGAACTGACCGGAGTCTTCACTAAAATCTTCAACCTTTCCTTGTCATTAAACACCGTCCCGCCCTGCCTCAAAACCTCCACCATCATCCCCATCGCCAAGAAGACAGCTGTGGTCAGCCCAAATGATTACAGGCCTGTTGCACTTACGCCTGTAGTGATGAAGTGCTTTGAGAGACTGGTCTGTCAGCACATCAGGGCCAGTCTGCCTCCCACTTTGGACCCCCACCAATTTGCCTACAGGACTAATCGATCCACCGAGGACGCTATCACCATAGCGCTCCACACTGCGCTGAGTCACCTGGAGCACAGAGGAAGCTATGTGAGAATGCTCTTCCTGGACTTCAGCTCAGCATTTAATCATATCATCCCGGAGATCCTGGTCCAGAAACTGTCTCACCTGGGACTCTCCACCCCCATCTGCCTCTGGATCAAGGACGTCCTGACAAACAGACCACACTCTGTCAGACTCGGCCCCCACCTGTCCAGCACCATCACACTCAGCACTGGGTCTCCACAAGGATGTGTTCTGAGTCCCCTCCTGTTTACGCTCTACACATCCGACTGCTCCCCTACCCATCTCTCAAACACCATCATAAAGTTTGCGGACGACACCACTGTGGTTGGACTCATCTCAAGGGGGATGAGTCGGACTACAGAGATGAGGTCAACAGACTGACTGAGTGGTGTTCAGTTAACAACCTCCAACTGAACACCACGAAAACTAAAGAACTCATCTTGGACTTCAGGAAGGGCAGAGCAGACCCGGCCCCACTTTACATTCACGGGAACCGTGTGGAGAGGGTACACTCCATGAGGTTTCTGGGCGTGCAGATCTCTGATGATCTCTCCTGGACTGCAAATACCACTGCGGTGGTAAAAAAGGCCCAGCAGCGTCTCCACTTTCTGAGAGTGCTCAGGAGGAGCAACCTGGAGGAGAGGCTGCTGGTGACATTCTACAGAGCCACCATAGAGAGCATCCTAACGTACGGCATAACAACATGGTATGCAGGGTGCTCAGCTGCAGACAGGAAAGTACTGCAGAGGGTCATCAACACAGCCCAGAAGATCACTGGCTGCTCTCTGCCCAGCCTGGAGGTCATTGCAAACTCCCGGTACCTCAGCAGAGCTGGCAATATCATCAAGGACCATTCTCACCCCAGCAATCAACTGTTTGAACTATTACCGTCAGGCCGACGATACAGGTCACATAAAACCAGGACAAACAGATTCAGGGATAGCTTCTTTCCCAGAGCTATCACCGTTGTAAATAAGCACAAAAACGATTGAACCTACTTAGCCATACCATACTGTCACTGTCATTATATTAATGCTGCTATCCTGTAAATATCATGCTTACTTTTCAGAGTACTTACGTTTGTTTTATTGTACCTTTTATATTTTACATTTATATTTATTATTGCATTTTGCACCAAGGGAGTGGCACTCCAATTTCGTTGTACCCTGTACAATGACAATAAAGGCTATTCTATTCTATTCTAAAGTTGACCTTTGTGCTTTTCAGTGTTAGAAAGACACTTTCTTGCACTGAGGTCTGCTTATTGTAAATATCTTGTACTTGTTTTTACACCTTTTAATGTTAAAGTTGACCTTTGACCTTTTCAGTGTTGGAAAGACACTTTCTTGCTCTGAGGTCTGCTTATTGTAAATATCTTGTACTTGTTTTTACACCTTTAAAGTTGACCTTTGACCTTTTCAGTGTTGGAAAGACACTTTCTTGCACTGAGGTCTGCTTATTGTAAATATCTTGTACTTGTTTTTACACCTTTAAAGTTGACCTTTGACCTTTTCAGTGTTGGAAAGACACTTTCTTGCACTGAGGTCTGCTTATTGTAAATATCTTGTACTTGTTTTTACACCTTTAAAGTTGACCTTTGACCTTTTCAGTGTTGGAAGGACACTTTCTTGCACTGAGGTCTGCTTATTGTAAATATCTTGTACTTGTTTTTACACCTTTAAAGTTGACCTTTGACCTTTTCAGTGTTGGAAAGACACTTTCTTGCACTGAGGTCTGCTTATTGTAAATATCTTGTACTTGTTTTTACACCTTTAAAGTTGACCTTTGACCTTTTCAGTGTTGGAAAGACACTTTCTTGGTCTGAGGTCTGCTTATTGTAAATATCTTGTACTTGTTTTTACACCTTTTACTGTTAAAGTTGACCTTTGACCTGTTCAGTGTTGGAAAGACACTTTCTTGCACTGAGGTCTGCTTATTGTAAATATCTTATACTTGTTTTTACACCTTTAATGTTAAAGTTGACCTTTGACCTTTTCAGTGTTGGAAAGACACTTTCTTGCACTGAGGTCTGCTTATTGTAAATATCTTGTACTTGTTTTTACACCTTTAAAGTTGACCTTTGACCTTTTCAGTGTTGGAAAGACACTTTCTTGCACTGAGGTCTGCTTATTGTAAATATCTTATACTTGTTTTTACACCTTTTAATGTTAAAGTTGACCTTTGACCTTTTCAGTGTTGGAAAGACACTTTCTTGCACTGAGGTCTGCTTATTGTAAATATCTTGTACTTGTTTTTACACCTTTTAATGTTAAAGTTGACCTTTGACCTTTTCAGTGTTGGAAAGACACTTTCTTGCTCTGAGGTCTGCTTATTGTAAATATCTTGTACTTGTTTTTACACCTTTTACTGTTAAAGTTGACCTTTGACCTTTTCAGTGTTGGAAAGACACTTTCTTGCACTGAGGTCTGCTTATTGTAAATATCTTGTACTTGTTTTTACACCTTTAAAGTTGACCTTTGACCTTTTCAGTGTTGGAAAGACACTTTCTTGCACTGAGGTCTGCTTATTGTAAATATCTTGTACTTGTTTTTACACCTTTAAAGTTGACCTTTGACCTTTTCAGTGTTGGAAAGACACTTTCTTACACTGAGGTCTGCTTATTGTAAATATCTTGTACTTGTTTTTACACCTTTAAAGTTGACCTTTGACCTTTTCAGTGTTGGAAAGACACTTTCTTGGTCTGAGGTCTGCTTATTGTAAATATCTTGTACTTGTTTTTACACCTTTAAAGTTGACCTTTGACCTTTTCAGTGTTGGAAAGACACTTTCTTGCACTGAGGTCTGCTTATTGTAAATATCTTGTACTTGTTTTTACACCTTTTACTGTTAAAGTTGACCTTTGACCTGTTCAGTGTTGGAAAGACACTTTCTTGCACTGAGGTCTGCTTATTGTAAATATCTTGTACTTGTTTTTACACCTTTTACTGTTAAAGTTGACCTTTGACCTTTTCAGTGTTGGAAAGACACTTTCTTGCACTGAGGTCTGCTTATTGTAAATATCTTGTACTTGTTTTTACACCTTTAAAGTTGACCTTTTGACCTTTTCAGTGTTGGAAAGACACTTTCTTGCTCTGAGGTCTGCTTATTGTAAATATCTTGTACTTGTTTTTACACCTTTAAAGTTGACCTTTGACCTTTTCAGTGTTGGAAAGACACTTTCTTGCACTGAGGTCTGCTTATTGTAAATATCTTGTACTTGTTTTTACACCTTTAAAGTTCACCTTTGACCTTTTCAGTGTTGGAAAGACACTTTCTTGCACTGAGGTCTGCTTATTGTAAATATCTGTACTTGTTTTTACACCTTTAAAGTTCACCTTTGACCTTTTCAGTGTTGGAAAGACACTTTCTTGCACTGAGGTCTGCTTATTGTAAATATCTTATACTTGTTTTTACACCTTTTAATGTTAAAGTTGACCTTTGACCTTTTCAGTGTTGGAAAGACACTTTCTTGCACTGAGGTCTGCTTATTGTAAATATCTTGTACTTGTTTTTACACCTTTAAAGTTGACCTTTGACCTTTTCAGTGTTGGAAAGACACTTTCTTGCACTGAGGTCTGCTTATTGTAAATATCTTGTACTTGTTTTTACACCTTTAAAGTTGACCTTTGACCTTTTCAGTGTTGGAAAGACACTTTCTTGCTCTGAGGTCTGCTTATTGTAAATATCTTGTACTTGTTTTTACACCTTTAAAGTTGACCTTTGACCTTTTCAGTGTTGGAAAGACACTTTCTTGCACTGAGGTCTGCTTATTGTAAATATCTTGTACTTGTTTTTACACCTTTAAAGTTGACCTTTGACCTTTTCAGTGTTGGAAAGACACTTTCTTGCACTGAGGTCTGCTTATTGTAAATATCTTGTACTTGTTTTTACACCTTTAAAGTTGACCTTTGACCTTTTCAGTGTTGGAAAGACACTTTCTTGAACTGAGGTCTGCTTATTGTAAATATCTTATACTTGTTTTTACACCTTTAAAGTTGACCTTTGACCTTTTCAGTGTTGGAAAGACACTTTCTTGCACTGAGGTCTGCTTATTGTAAATATCTTGTACTTGTTTGAACACCTTTTACTGTTAAAGTTGACCTTTGACCTTTCCAGTGTTGGAAAGACACTTTCTTGCACTGAGGTCTGCTTATTGTAAATATCTTGTACTTGTTTGAACACCTTTTACTGTTAAAGTTGACCTTTGACCTTTTCAGTGTTGGAAAGACACTTTCTTGCACTGAGGTCTGCTTATTGTAAATATCTTGTACTTGTTTGAACACCTTTTACTGTTAAAGTTGACCTTTGACCTTTTCAGTGTTGGAAAGACACTTTCTTGCACTGAGATCTGCTTATTGTAAATATCTTGTACTTGTTTTTACACCTTTAAAGTTGACCTTTGACCTTTTCAGAGTTGGAAAGACACTTTCTTGCACTGAGGTCTGCTTATTGTAAATATCCGTATTTGTTTTTACACCTTTAAACTTGACCTTTAACCTTTTCAGTGTTGGAAAGACACTTTCTTGCACTGAGGTCTGCTTATTGTAAATATCTTGTACTTGTTTTTACACCTTTAAAGTTGACCTTTGACCTTTTCAGTGTTGGAAAGACACTTTCTTTCACTGAGGTCTGCTTATTGTAAATATCTTGTACTTGTTTTTACACCTTTAAAGTTGACCTTTGACCTTTTCAGTGTTGGAAAGACACTTTCTTTCACTGAGGTCTGCTTATTGTAAATATCTTGTACTTGTTTTTACACCTTTTAATGTTAAAGTTGACCTTTGTGCTTTTCAGTGTCGGAAATTAGAGATGGACCGATCAGATATTACGTATCGGTATCGGTCCGATACTGACCTGAATTACTGGATATCGGCGAAAAATAAAAAATGTAATCCGATCCATTAAATATCAAAAAAGCATCTCACAAAACTTGCAACACGGCGTAACTCGGCTCATAACCGTAGCACGTTGCAGCAGTATGCGTCATGTGATACAGCGCCTGTGTGTATTTGTAGCCTCGCTACCAAACCAGCATTTCATCTCCGAGGAAGTTATCCCAGAGAGAAGTAAAGCAAGTGTTTAAGTTCATCTCTGAATGTTTGTAAAGCATTCCAGCGTTAAGTTTAACAACCGATATATAGCGCGACTGCCTCTTCTCTCTCCCTCTGCTGCTGCTACTTCAATCGTGAAACTTATTCTCATTTAAAATATGTAGCTTTTAATAAATAATTATCTGAATCTTACACCCAAAGTTTTAATCTGGGTGCACTGGACCTATAAAGACAGGTGGTCGGGTTTTTGTGCTGGACCACACACGCTGGACACGACGCATGAAAGAGGCAATAGATGATCTGCTGCAAAAGTACCATGGGAAGAAGGACATCCTGAAGCTTGTGGATCAAGATTATGCAGACATGGTCCATCGTTCTGCTGCAGATCCCAACAGCCTGCTGCATCCCACATCCAAGGTGCACATATCCCGTTATGTGAAGCACTTGGCTAAGCTTCTCAACACCAATTCATCTTTGAACACAAGCCCAGAAAAACTTCTGGAGACTCAGCAGCTGTGGCACTCATTAACGGAAGGCAGTGAAACAACTAGTGTTCCCGTAGTCACCATAGAGCCTGCCGTCTTTAACCCGCCTCCTCCTGCCCTGTCTGCACCACTGACTCAATAGAGAAGATTGTGGAGGGCATCTTAGAAAAGCAACAGCAGCAGCAGCAGCCTGAGGGAAAAAGAAGGCAGACAAAGACTTGTCTTGCCTGTGGACAGCCCAAGTCTCAATATGAGACACACGGATCCACCGTCCACTATTTTTACCAGAGAGGGCCTGTGCTCTATTTCTATTGTTCCAACAAGGTGCATCAAACTTATGCTGCTGAGGGAATCAGTAACCCGAAAATGCCCTTTGAGGAATTTGCCCAGACAGAATTTTTCCAAAGGGATCTGGATGCTACCAGGAAGAGGTCAGAGGAAAGGATGGAGAAAAAGAGGAAAAGGCCAGAAACCCAACAAACAGGCCGCCTCTGCAGGTTCTGCCACATGGACCTGAAACAGGTTTATAACAGTTTATAGTTTTGTTCTAGTTTCGTAATGTTTATTTTGTTTATATAAATAAAAACTGATTGTAAATATAAAATGTAAATAAATTGTGTTCTGTAAAAGCACAGCTCTCTTCTTTATAACCTCTTAGAGTTCACCTGTATGTTTATATATCTGTGTAAGCTTACCATCAGGTAATCAGTTTGAAAAAGTTGTGAGTGCTGCCCTGAAAGCTTACATATTAATTCTAAATCATTTCATGTAATGATAACAAGCCATCCTTTCTCTAGTGGCGTCTCACAGCTTTTGTCTTTATAATCTTTCTGGTTGATTTATATCATTAGAAACATGACTGATGTCTTTTATCTGTGTGACTGTACAGCCTGTTTCAGACATGACAACCAGACAGTGTCTGAAGTTATCTTTAATACATGCAACACAGCTGGAGATAGTCCAGACACTTTCTCACTTCTGGTGATAATATTTTTGGTTTAGGTATTGTTGCTTGCTGGCTTGAAGCTTATCTACAAAAACAGTTCAATAAGGAAAGATCATGTGGAAAAAACCAACATGATTTATTGAGATACAGAAATAAATGTAACTGTTAGGCACTTAGACTCCAATGACCCATCATAGCAGAAGGAATCTCAGCAGTGGCAGGATTTTGCACAAGCCCCACCCCAGAGTCAACATGCTGGTAGTGATGAAGATGGAGGCTGGGACAGGGTTCCAAGTGACCACGGTGAGGAGGAGAAAGGAGAGGAGGCGGGCTGCATGGCTGAGGATCTGAAACGCAGAATAGCAGAAGCAGAAGAGCAACAGATTTAAAGCATGCAGAGTGGAGGCTGAGTTGCTTGGAGAAGGCAGGCAAGAGCATAACTGGAAGAAAGTAATGAAGCCAGTACTGAGTTTGTGCTGGAAAATGAATGTGCTTTCAACACCATCAGGCCGACCCTCCTGGGTGATAAGTTAACAGCGATGCAGGTGGATGCTTCTCTGGTGTCCTGGATTGTTGATTACCTGACAGGAAGACCACAATATGTACGTCTCCCACAGTGTGTGTCTGACAAGGTAATCAGCAACACACGGGCACCACAGGGGACTGTCCTCTCCCCCTTCCTCTTCACCCTCTACACCACAGACTTCAGCCACTGCACAGAGACCTGCCATCTTCAGAAGTTTTCTGATGACTCTGCGGTGGTTGGATGCATCAACAGGGATGATGAGACAGAGTACCGGGCTGTGGTCGACTCCTTTGTCACGTGGTGTGAGCAGAATCATCTGCAGCTCAACGTGGCAAAGACTAAGGAATTGATAGTGGACTTCAGGAAGACCAGGAAACACTTGACCCCTGTTTCAATCCAAGGGGTCAGTGTTGACATTGTGGAGGACTATAAATACCTTGGAGTACACATTGACAATAAACTGGACTGGGCTAAAAACACCACAGCACTTTACAGAAAGGGCCAGAGTCGTCTCTATTTTTTGAGGCGACTGAGGTCCTTCAACATCTGCCAGAAAATGCTCAGGATTTTCTGCGAGTCTGTTGTGGCCAGTGCGATCCTCTATGCCGTTGCATGCTGGGGGAGCAGGCTGAGGGTCGCAGATGCCAACAGACTCAATAAACTGATTCGTAAGGCCAGTAATGTTGTGGGGATGGAGCTGGACTCCCTCAAGGTGGTGTCGGAGAGGCGGATGTTGTCCAAGATAAAGACAATGTTGGATAACACCTCCCACCCACTCCATGACATGCTGGTCAGTCACAGGAGCACGTTGAGTGAGAGACTGAGATTACCGAAAAGCAAAACTGAACGGCACAGGAAATTCAATTCAATTCAATTCAATTTTATTTATATAGCGCCAAATCACAACAAAAGTCGCCTCAAGGCGCTTTATATTGTACAGTAGATAGCACAATAATAAATACAGAGAAAAACCCAACAATCATATGACCCCCTATGAGCAAGCACTTTGGCGACAGTGGGAAGGAAAAACTCCCTTTTAACAGGAAGAAACCTCCGGCAGAACCAGGCTCAGGGAGGGGCGGCCATCTGCTGCGACCGGTTGGGGTGAAAGAAGGAAAACAGGATGAAAGACATGCTGTGGAAGAGAGACAGAGATTAATAACAGATATGATTCGATGCACAGAGGTCTATTAGCACATAGTGAGTGAGAAAGGTGACTGGAAGGGAAAAACTCAATGCATCATGGGAATCCCCGGCAGCCTACGTCTATTGCAGCATAACTAAGGGAGGATTCAGGGTCACCTGGTCCAGCCCTAACTATATGCTTTAGCAAAAAGGAAAGTTTTAAGCCTAATCTTGAAAGTAGAGATAGTGTCTGTCTCCCGAATCCAAACTGGAAGTTGGTTCCACAGAAGAGGGGCCTGAAAACTGAAGGCTCTGCCTCCCATTCTACTTTTAAATACTCTAGGAACAACAAGTAGGCCTGCAGTGCAAGAGCGAAGTGCTCTAATAGGGTGATATGGTACTACAAGGTCATTAAGATAAGATGGGGCCTGATTATTTAAGACCTTGTATGTGAGGAGCAGGATTTTGAATTCAATTCTGGATTTAACAGGAAGCCAATGAAGGGAAGCCAAAACATTCCTGCCTGTGGCCATCTCCCTGTACAACTCATCCACTTAACACACTGTTTACTGCAACAGCTACACCCTTCTTGCACATGTTCTTTTTCAGCTATTTATTAATAGTGACTTTTATGTATAGTGACTTTTATGTATATATATATACCTGAATATATTGTGCTATTCTTAGTTAGTGTATTGTCTGTCTTTGTTAATGTTTGTTTATAATGGAGCACTGTAACGAAAAATAATTTCCCCTAGGGATCAATAAAGTATTCTGATTCTGATTCTGAATAGATATAAACTAGCAGCCACCAGGAAGCAGACAAATGACTTATTACAGATCTTCCTTATTGAAATTATGCATAAGCTTAATTTTCTATGCCATCAGAATGTATCTGAATTATAGTTTTAACTTTAACCTTTGTATTAAAAGTTGGATGTCTGCATAACTGAAGAGTATGTCTGGTCTGTATCATCTCAAAACTGTATCGTCACAGTTTTGAGATGATACAGTTTATTCTGAGTTATATACTTTGTGACAGTTGTTGTGGACGTTTCCATTAAATAAAGCCTACAGACAACGGTAGGATGTAGCTAACATCCTTTCATCAAAAACAGCAAAACCTACTTGGTGAGAGCAGCCATCGTGGGTTAAACCCAAGGCAGAGTCTCTGCTGAACCCAACACAGCCTTGGGTTTAAACACCTTCTACAGAACCAAAAGGCAGTACACTGCTGTTTTCACACCTTTGGTCTTCCCCCAGAGAAAAGTTCACACTCCCTTGCTTCCTCTTACAGTGGAGAAGACAAAAGATTAACTCTTCCTGTGTGAACGCCTGCTTCCAACTTCCTGAGATACCTTATGTTAGCGGAATGAATGTGTGAGACATTGAGGCATGCTAAAATCCCGTGGCACCAAAGCATTGTACAATAAAATAATGTGAATAATACATAAATATAAATAAAAGATATTCCTTTACACAGTATAGGTACATAATACTCCACAGGCCGTAACACTGTAATATAAATAAAATGATAAATGATCATTTTAAATGATAAAAATGATAATCAAATAATAAGAAAAAGCAAAGTGAAAAATAAATGTTATCCACATGAACTAAATTAAAAATGATGTTTATCTTTTGATAATGTAACACAGCCTTTGTCCCAACCAGGACTGGAACCTGCGCTCAGACGGTGCGATTTGATTGGCTGATTCTCCGTTACACCCATACGCCATGGGCCAAAGTACAAAACTATCAAGAACCCCCCTCCTTGCACTGGTTGCATAAATTTCAGGTGGCATTTTTAAAACATGCCATGACATAACACACAGCTGCTATAATCACAAAGGGGGGTCAAATGTCAATTATCGTTATAGGTTCTTGCTATATGTTATGTCTTAAGGGCCTAAGTTCCCTTACGAAACAAGACCTCAAGCAATCCTAAGGCTAATTAGCACGGCTAGCATTTTAAAAAACATTTGTTAAATGTCTGTGCTAGCATATAGCTGTATTACAGCATGGTAAGTAGCGAGAACGCTAAGTTTTTGTTACCTTTGAAAAGAAAAATGTGAAGACGTAATATTAGCATATGCTAATGTTATTCACTCAAGCAAACATCTCAGGTACTGACTTGCTGCTTTCTAATATCTGTGTTTATTTCTGGATATACCTACATGGTTATTAGACATCCCACATAAAGGGTAACAAAGGCAGTAACTATAAATGACCATAACTTTACTGTAAATTACATTGCGATGGGCTCAATTCATATAGTTCTATCACGTGCACACGCATGTTAGCAACCGTAACCACGGCCCGCTGTAGGTATATGAATGCTGCACAAGGTTCCAGTCGTCCCTTTACACTTGCTCTTGGACTTGTCTTGACCTGCTCCAAGCTCAGCTTGTGGATAGATAACGTTTGGAGAATATTTCTACAGAAAGCGGATTTTACTAGAAAGCGACAACAACTACTGCATCTTTGGATCTTTTGTACTCATGTTTCATCATAACAGCAAAGCTTGAAGATGGCTCGTCGTGGACCCCGACTCGTCGACAGTCACCTGGTACAAAATTTCAAAAATTTCTTCAATTATTTTAAGAGTCACTAGATGACTATAATAATTTAACAAGTTCCAGTGTGAATATCAAGTTTTAATGTCATCAAAATAAGTGTATTCCAAGACTTTTCCCGGTAAATTGCTTGTATGCTTTAAATTTTCCAGGAGAGGTGTAGAATTTATTACCGACTGGTGTATGAATGTGAAAAAAGGTGTTACTTTGATTTAAAGCCTTCAAATTTGACACTTTTTTCAAATGAAATGGTTAAAATTAGCTTAACATTAGTAAAAAAGCCCCCCTACCCCAAATATACATATATATGTGTATATCGGTTTCTATGGTAACAGCAACGGTAGAACATATGTAAACATACCAGATCCCCTGTAGGTCCTAACATCATTTTCTTCTCTGGATCAAAGGCTTCACTTAAATAAACTATAACTATAACTTTTGTAAGCTACATAATGCCATTAGTTAGTTATAAATCAGGGGTCGGCAACCCTAGGCACGTGCCACCGTTGGCACGCGAAGGGTTAACTGATAGCACGCACGACCATAGCTGGACTGGCCATCGGGCATAAGGGCATTTGCTCGGTGGCCCGATTATTATCATTATTATTATTTTTTTGGTGGTGGACTGACCAGAAGCTGATCGGTGTGTAAAAATAACTCAGTTGTTTGGTGGTGGCTATGGCGGAGCTTCCACAGATTCAGTAAAATTAACAAGTGGTGGAGGCCAGCAGGTGGATGAGGGAAGGGGAGGCAGGAGTCGGAGAGACCCGAGGCAGCCGCCGGTCGGAGCGTCAGGTGAACTGAACTTCAGGTAAGAAGTTAATGACCTGCAGTTTATCTGGGTCAGATATAAACCAAGTTTAGGTGGAGTTTATTTTCGTTGTGCTGACTTTTTACAGTCAGTTACAATAACTCGTACTGCGTACTAGCTAGCATGACGGAATTTATATACTGCTGGGCGGGTGCTATGATTTTATTGATAGTGAACTTTATTTTATTCATAAGGTTAGTTAGTAGAGTTGCCAACCCTCCGGTACAAACGGAATCGTCCTGCATTCAGAGAAATTATTACCCGTTTCGGGTTGAGCTGAGAAGGAACACAGTTTGTCCCGTACTTCAGCCAGGATGGAAAAAGACACAAAGCTTGAGTTATTGTGTCTTTGCTGCACAGCTGCATCTTCTTCTCCTCTCATTCTCTCCCCTCTCTCTCCTGTTGCTACTTCAATCGTGAAACTGATCAATGATCAATGATCAGCTTTTCTCTCTTGTTTGTTTATCGCTCACTTTGCGCCAGAAAGAGGAAACTGCCGGATGTCGCACTAAACAACAGCAGCACGTTTAAGCTTGGTCAGCTGTTGTTAGAATGTATTTAATATTAATTTCTAGTATCAGCTGATGTTTGCTGGAGCCACAGCTGTAAAAACTGCTGGTCATGATATCGGTTTGTATATCTGGTGAGAGGGAAACATGAAGATGAAACCAGGAGATGTCCTTACTAAATCATCAGAGCTGAACAGGTGATGGAGAAACAGGTTTACCTTTTAGGTGACATGAATGAGTTGAAGGGAAGTTATGAACTGTTTCTGAGAGACAAATAACACCAGGATCCTTTTCTACGTAGCTGACAGCTGGTAACTGTGCAGGTCTAGCAAAGTTTTGCCAGGGGGCCAGGTAGGGCATGAACAGGGAAAGGGGGGCACAAAGAAATACTTTCTTATTCTCATTTAAAATGTCTGGCTGTTATTAAATAATTATCTAAAGCTTACAACCAAAGTTTTCATCTGACGTAAAATGAATAGAAATCATACATTTACCAACAAGACAGTGTACATCACTGTCACAACAGCGTTTGTTTTCATTCAAAGGCTTTATGGCTTTAATATCTGGGGGCCGGTCTTTAGTCAAATTGCATCCATAGACTCGAGACACAATGCATTTTTGGGACTTTCAGGTGTATGGACCAATGTTTTATTTTCTGATCAAACCAGAAATCTTTAATGAGCAGCTAGATTTGTCTGGCATTAACTGGCTGAGTTAATGCCAGTTAATGCGACATCGAAGCAGCTGGAATCTACAGCTGTGCATGTTCATGGAGCTTGCATTTTCACCTGCTGGACATCACTACCTGACAAGTTTAACTGTCTTCAGAACATTGCAGAGGCCTTATTGACAGTATTTGGCTCTACATATCTGTGTGAGCAGATTTTCTCTCACATGAGTGTCCTCAGGTAGCTGTCTGAATGTTGGACACTCGGAGACCTGTGTCTCTGAGTGGGAGACCAGAGATCACATTAACATGTGTGTCTCTGTATTAACAAACATACCATATTGGCCCAGTTTATTTTTCTTATCATTGTTGTGAGGAGACCATAAATAGCATTTGTATTTTCTGTTGTACAGTTCATTTGCCGTTATGGAGTTCTTGTTATGAATAAAAAGTGTCTTTTTTTTGTTTCAAAATAGCTGATAACTATTCGCTGATAGCTGCCAACATTTGCAAACAAATATAATTCTATAAAGTGGTTCTATATAATGTGTAACTGTTAATATAGAGCGTTATTAAATTTATTGCTAATGCAATCATATGGCACACTGACTTCTGAGGAAATTTTAAATGGCACTCGCCATCAAAAAGGTTGCCTACCCCTGTTATAAATTATAAGTAGTTATAAATTTACTGTAGAATATTTATATAATAAGGTATTCATGCCCAGTTCTTTACAAATCAATACCTATTATCCATTACCTACTCGAACGCAGTGTTTGCATAAAGGTTTAAAAAGAACAAATAAACAAAATGGACGTATACAAAATACAATACTGTTACCTTAACAGGGTAGTGTGCACAGAGTGAGCTGCCTTGGCAGAGATTTGGTGCTCTTTTTTTAAAAATGGATGCTTCACTTAATGATTGTGGACATAGTTGACATCTTGTTTTCTTCTCACATGAACAAGTAAAGTGTCATTCAGTCTGATATAAATGTAGCCTGTAGCTTTAGCACTGGGTGTTTACTACATTCCTAATGTTATTTTAAACTTGTTTCCTTACAGGCTGTCTTGACTACATTGTTGAACGTCCCGAGAACGGGCCTTTCTGAAGTCATGAGGATCCTTGATGACACTCTCCTGAGCGCCATCTCTTCTGATGAAGCATGGGACACTGAAACCGAGCGCGTCAATAAAGGTGAGTACATCGCCCTCTCCCCCTCTTCTCATGAAGAACTGGATGCTGATGTGTGTCAGTGAAGTGGAAGGTGAGTACCCCCCACCTCCCTTTCTTGCACTGAGGTCTGCTTATTGTAAATATCTTGTACTTGTTTTTACACCTTTAAAGTTGACCTTTGACCTTTTCAGTGTTGGAAAGACACTTTCTTGCACTGAGGTCTGCTTATTGTAAATATCTTGTACTTGTTTTTACACCTTTAAAGTTGACCTTTGACCTTTTCAGTGTTGGAAAGACACTTTCTGCACTGAGGTCTGCTTATTGTAAATATCCTGTACTTGTTTTTACACCTTTAAAGTTGACCTTTGACCTTTTCAGTGTTGGAAAGACACTTTCTTGCACTGAGGTCTGCTTATTGTAAATATCCTGTACTTGTTTTTACACCTTTAAAGTTGACCTTTGACCTTTTCAGTGTTGGAAAGACACTTTCTTGCACTGAGGTCTGCTTATTGTAAATATCTGTACTTGTTTTACACCTTTAAAGTTGACCTTTGACCTTTTCAGTGTTGGAAAGACACTTTCTTGCACTGAGGTCTGCTTATTGTAAATATCCTGTACTTGTTTTACACCTTTAAAGTTGACCTTTGACCTTTTCAGTGTTGGAAAGACACTTTCTTGCACTGAGGTCTGCTTATTGTAAATATCTGTACTTGTTTTTACACCTTTAAAGTTGACCTTTGACCTTTTCAGTGTTGGAAAGACACTTTCTTGCACTGAGGTCTGCTTATTGTAAATATCCTGTACTTGTTTTTACACCTTTAAAGTTGACCTTTGACCTTTTCAGTGTTGGAAAGACACTTTCTTGCACTGAGGTCTGCTTATTGTAAATATCTTGTACTTGTTTTTACACCTTTTATGTTAAAGTTGACCTTTGACCTTTTCAGTGTTGGAAAGACACTTTCTTGCCTGAGGTCTGCTTATTGTAATATCTTGTACTTGTTTTTACACCTTTAAAGTTGACCTTTGACCTTTTCAGTGTTGGAAAGACACTTTCTTGCACTGAGGTCTGCTTATTGTAAATATCTTGTACTTGTTTTTACACCTTTAAAGTTGACCTTTGACCTTTTCAGTGTTGGAAAGACACTTTCTTGCACTGAGGTCTGCTTATTGTAAATATCTTTACTTGTTTAACACCTTTTATGTTAAAGTTGACCTTTGACCTTTCAGTGTTGGAAAGACACTTTCTTGCACTGAGGTCTGCTTATTGTAAATATCTGTACTTGTTTTACACCTTTAAAGTTGACCTTTGACCTTTTCAGTGTTGGAAAGACACTTTCTTGCACTGAGGTCTGCTTATTGTAAATATCTGTACTTGTTTTTACACCTTTAAAGTTGACCTTTGACCTTTTCAGTGTTGGAAAGACACTTTCTTGCACTGAGGTCTGCTTATTGTAAATATCTGTACTTGTTTTACACCTTTAAAGTTGACCTTTGACCTTTTCAGTGTTGGAAAGACACTTTCTTGCACTGAGGTCTGCTTATTGTAAATATCTTGTACTTGTTTTTACACCTTTAAAGTTGACCTTTGACCTTTTCAGTGTTGGAAAGACACTTTCTTGCACTGAGGTCTGCTTATTGTAAATATCTTGTATTTGTTTTTACACCTTTTACTGTTAAAGTTGACCTTTGACCTTTTCAGTGTCGGAAATTAGAGATGGACCGATCAGATATTACGTATCGGTATCGGTCCGATACTGACCTGAATTACTGGATATCGGGAAAAATAAAAAATGTAATCCGATCCATTAAATATCAAAAAAGCATCTCACAAAACTTGCAACACGGCGTAACTCGGCTCATAACCGTAGCACGTTGCAGCAGTATGCGTCATGTGATACAACGCCTGTGTGTATTTGTAGCCTCGCTACCAAACCAGCATTTCATCTCCGAGGAAGTTATCCCAGAGAGAAGTAAAGCAAGTGTTTAAGTTCATCTCTGAATGTTTGTAAAGCATTCCAGCGTTAAGTTTAACAACCGATATATAGCGCGACTGCCTCTTCTCTCTCCCTCTGCTGCTGCTACTTCAATCGTGAAACTTATTCTCATTTAAAATATGTAGCTTTTAATAAATAATTATCTGAATCTTACACCCAAAGTTTTAATCTGGGTGCACTGGACCTATAAAGACAGGTGGTCGGGTTTTTGTGCTGGACCACACACGCTGGACACGACGCATGAAAGAGGCAATAGATGATCTGCTGCAAAAGTACCATGGGAAGAAGGACATCCTGAAGCTTGTGGATCAAGATTATGCAGACATGGTCCATCGTTCTGCTGCAGATCCCAACAGCCTGCTGCATCCCACATCCAAGGTGCACATATCCCGTTATGTGAAGCACTTGGCTAAGCTTCTCAACACCAATTCATCTTTGAACACAAGCCCAGAAAAACTTCTGGAGACTCAGCAGCTGTGGCACTCATTAACGGAAGGCAGTGAAACAACTAGTGTTCCCGTAGTCACCATAGAGCCTGCCGTCTTTAACCCGCCTCCTCCTGCCCTGTCTGCACCACTGACTCAATAGAGAAGATTGTGGAGGGCATCTTAGAAAAGCAACAGCAGCAGCAGCAGCCTGAGGGAAAAAGAAGGCAGACAAAGACTTGTCTTGCCTGTGGACAGCCCAAGTCTCAATATGAGACACACGGATCCACCGTCCACTATTTTTACCAGAGAGGGCCTGTGCTCTATTTCTATTGTTCCAACAAGGTGCATCAAACTTATGCTGCTGAGGGAATCAGTAACCCGAAAATGCCCTTTGAGGAACTTGCCCAGACAGAATTTTTCCAAAGGGATCTGGATGCTACCAGGAAGAGGTCAGAGGAAAGGATGGAGAAAAAGAGGAAAAGGCCAGAAACCCAACAAACAGGCCGCCTCTGCAGGTTCTGCACATGGACCTGAAACAGGTTTATAACAGTTTATAGTTTTGTCCTAGTTTCGTAATGTTTATTTGTTTATATAAATAAAAACTGATTGTAAATATAAAATGTAAATAAATTGTGTTCTGTAAAAGCACAGCTCTCTTCTTTATAACCTCTTAGAGTTCACCTGTATGTTTATATATCTGTGTAAGCTTACCATCAGGTAATCAGTTTGAAAAAGTTGTGAGTGCTGCCCTGAAAGCTTACATATTAATTCTAAATCACTTCATGTAATGATAACAAGCCATCCTTTCTCTAGTGGCGTCTCACAGCTTTTGTCTTTATAATCTTTCTGGTTGATTTATATCATTAGAAACATGACTGATGTCTTTTATCTGTGTGACTGTACAGCCTGTTTCAGACGACAACCAGACAGTGTCTGAAGTTATCTTTAATACATGCAACACAGCTGGAGATAGTCCAGACACTTTCTCACTTCTGGTGATAATATTTTTGGTTTAGGTATTGTTGCTTGCTGGCTTGAAGCTTATCTACAAAAACAGTTCAATAAGGAAAGATCATGTGGAAAAAACCAACATGATTTATTGAGATACAGAAATAAATGTAACTGTTAGGCACTTAGACTCCAATGACCCATCATAGCAGAAGGAATCTCAGCAGTGGCAGGATTTTGCACAAGCCCCACCCCAGAGTCAACATGCTGGTAGTGATGAAGATGGAGGCTGGGACAGGGTTCCAAGTGACCACGGTGAGGAGGAGAAAGGAGAGGAGGCGGGCTGCATGGCTGAGGATCTGAAACGCAGAATAGCAGAAGCAGAAGAGCAACAGATTTAAAGCATGCAGAGTGGAGGCTGAGTTGCTTGGAGAAGGCAGGCAAGAGCATAACTAGAAAGTAATGAAGCCAGTACTGAGTTTGTGCTGGAAAATGAATGTGCTTTCAACACCATCAGGCCGACCCTCCTGGGTGATAAGTTAACAGCGATGCAGGTGGATGCTTCTCTGGTGTCCTGGATTGTTGATTACCTGACAGGAAGACCACAATATGTACGTCTCCCACAGTGTGTGTCTGACAAGGTAATCAGCAACACACGGGCACCACAGGGGACTGTCCTCTCCCCCTTCCTCTTCACCCTCTACACCACAGACTTCAGCCACTGCACAGAGACCTGCCATCTTCAGAAGTTTTCTGATGACTCTGCGGTGGTTGGATGCATCAACAGGGATGATGAGACAGAGTACCGGGCTGTGGTCGACTCCTTTGTCACGTGGTGTGAGCAGAATCATCTGCAGCTCAACGTGGCAAAGACTAAGGAATTGATAGTGGACTTCAGGAAGACCAGGAAACACTTGACCCCTGTTTCAATCCAAGGGGTCAGTGTTGACATTGTGGAGGACTATAAATACCTTGGAGTACACATTGACAATAAACTGGACTGGGCTAAAAACACCACAGCACTTTACAGAAAGGGCCAGAGTCGTCTCTATTTTTTGAGGCGACTGAGGTCCTTCAACATCTGCCAGAAAATGCTCAGGATTTTCTGCGAGTCTGTTGTGGCCAGTGCGATCCTCTATGCCGTTGCATGCTGGGGGAGCAGGCTGAGGGTCGCAGATGCCAACAGACTCCATAAACTGATTCGTAAGGCCAGTAATGTTGTGGGGATGGAGCTGGACTCCCTCAAGGTGGTGTCGGAGAGGCGGATGTTGTCCAAGATAAAGACAATGTTGGATAACACCTCCCACCCACTCCATGACATGCTGGTCAGTCACAGGAGCACGTTGAGTGAGAGACTGAGATTACCGAAAAGCACCACTGAACGGCACAGGAAATCATTCCTGCCTGTGGCCATCTCCCTGTACAACTCATCCACTTAACACACTGTTTACTGCAACAGCTACACCCTTCTTGCACATGTTCTTTTTCAGCTATTTATTAATAGTG
>NW_020329085.1:0-18100 GCF_001858045.2 Oreochromis niloticus | reverse complement strand
TCTGACTGACTGGTGTCATGGCAGGGTATATGTCAACCAGATGTGGGCCAGTCTGGCAATGATGGCACTGTTTATGTTCCTATTTTCCTATTTTAGTTGGAAGACCCAAGTGCCATGTTGATATACTATACTGCTATGGTAGCCAACGTTTCAAATTCAGGTATGACTTTGGGAAAGGAAATGTGCTGTAAAAGAATCAGTTCATTCACTGTCTGAACAGAGGTTCGTAATGTTACTTTTGCATATTTATGTTTCGGCACATGTTGTTATTACATGGCTTGATTAAGGTACCATTGGCTGACATCTGGGCCACACAGGGTCAGCTGTTGTCTGCGACTGGCCCGTGGCTGCACACAACTTACACACATGGCCCACATACCGCAAAGAATGACGGTCCTTTGGTGCCAGAGATGGGCTAGCACAGGCCCCAGTGTGTCTGCAACTGGCCTTGTGGCCCATGTCTGGGCCTCCTCTGGCCAACACTGATCTGGGCCACCAAAGGGCGTCAGTCTTTGCGGTATGTGGGCCATGTGTAAGCACATTGTGTTGGCCAGATCTGGGCCATACCAATTTTGCTATGTGGGCAGGAGGTGCATGTCAGGTTACGTGGAAGGTTGGGTGAAGGACGAAAGGGAGTTTCCAGTGACACTGTAAGTTAGGAAGTCTAAATCACACATTAGGCTAACAAACACTCCCAGAATGCTCCCAGTAGCACTTCATTCTCACGCGATTCATGTGTTTCTCTGCCCTTTAGGTCAGTCCATTGTGGGGTGCAAATCTGTCATCATCGAAAATGAGGTGTTTGTCATTGTGGCTCAGCTGCTTGGTGGTTCCCACATTTACAAGTTTGATGACGACCAAAGCAGGTTCAATAAGTTCCAGGATATCGAAGTGTCCAAGATCTCTAAGCCCAATGATATTGAGGCCTTCCAGATTGGCTCTGATTGGTTCTTTGTGATTGCTGACAGCTCAAAAGCTGGCCTCTCCACCCTCTACAAGTGGAATGATAATGGCTTTTATTCGTATCAGTCACTGCACGAGTGGTACCGCGACACGGATGTAGAGTTTCTGGACTTGGATGGGAAAGCTCACCTTATTCTAGCGAGCCGCTCACAGGTTCCAGTGATCTACCAGTGGAGCCGGAGCAACCAGAAGTTCATCCTGCAGGGTGAGATCCCCAACATGGAGGATGTAGTGGTTGTGAAACACTTCCGGATCAAGGAGGAGCTCTACCTGGCTATGACGCGGTATATCGGTGATTCCAAAGTTCTGCGTTGGGGCACCAAACAGTTTGCTGAGATCCAAGCTTTGCCCTCTCGAGGCTCCATGATTCTCCCAGCCGTTCTCTTTCAAGGAACGTTACTATCTGGCTCTGGGAAGCGACTACACCTTCTCACAGATCTACCTGTGGGATGAGGACAACAAAATCTTTGACCGCTTTAAGGAGGTGTACATCCAAGCCCCACGCTCTTTCACCGTGGTATCTACCGACCGCAGGGACTTTATTTTTTCCTCGAGCTTCAAGGGAAACACGCAGATCTTTGAGCACATCATCATCGACCTGAGCTTGTGAGGGGCTGTGCCTTATCGTCCCGTCTGAAATCAAATGTCTTCCACTTGAAAGACAAATTCAAGAAGGAAAAAAAAGAGAAAGGACCTTATGAACTGTTAAATATCCACACCTTCATAGATTTCACTCACAAATTAGAGCTGGGTCAAGATATATTGTGACTATTTCTGAATGGCCTTGCACTCATGGATCCTCAGACTTTCTGAAGTACTACCCTTTCATAACTACTACTATTCTCTTAAAAATACCACTGAAGTTCATGACGGGTTAAAAAAAGAGACATTTAATTGAATCTATCTGGATTTATCTTTTTTTGTTTAATATCTTTCTCTTAGTAGTTTTATGCAGCTATAAAAATACATCAGGACCTGAATGAACGTAACAAATTTATTCTGATTTGCGGTGACTGATGATGGATTGAATGATTTTGCCACCTACCTGTATCCTCATACCCTGTGGTAACGTACAGTACCTTGCCTTATCAACACTGGGGTCTTTTGTTTGATGGTTACACAGTGCCTCCTTCTGGCCGTGATGAAGTACCACACCCCTCTGCTCTTTCCATTACAGGGAATGTCTAGAAAGCACAAACCTTTAATTATCATAGCTGAGTCATAGAGTGTAGCCGTTTGTTGGAAGGTGTCTTTGTAGATGCTGTAGATTATAATGCATAGAGTAGGAAGCAGTGGTTTGTTGTTACAGTTAGTAAAATATCCAGGACTTGACCTTATACAAATTCATTAATGGAGAATCACCATTTAGATACAACTTCTAGATCTGCTGTAATATAATGTGGCAAAGTACAGAGAAACTTTATCAGTATTGCAAAGGAGCTGTGTTTAGATGATGTCAGGGAAAATAAACCTCCTGATATGTTTAAAAGAAAAACTGTTTTGCCCAGTTAACAATATTTTTTTTACTAACATCTGAAGTCAGAAGCATCAGAGGCAGAATTTGTATGACCACAAGGAAGGAAAATAAATGTACATGTAAATATATCTTCAAGCTTACTGAATTTTTTTTTCAAACTTTCATTCTGCTTTTGGAAATGCTGAATGTTGACAAGCTCCAAAATGTACATAAACCAAGGATTGTAATGTCACCACCTGTTTGAATGGACCTTTGCACTTACAAAACTCAAATGTTACTGCAGCCTGCAAGAGCATGACATTCAAAAAAGGGTGTTTGCCAAATTCTTTTTAGATAAACCTAACAAAGACTAAAAGTGCTTCTAGGTTAACAATATGCAAGCATTACAATTCTTTTGTATGATTTTGTTTAAACCTAATGAATGTTCCTCTTACAAATATGATGTAATGTCAAAATAAATCTGTGAAAACATGACAAGTTTATTTATCCACTGTAGTGATTAATCACTGATACTGATCATTAAAAATAAAACTTCCCTCTTTCCCTAAAAAACCCCAAAACCCCAAAACGACATTATGATTGTAAAGTTGCACAAAGAAAGAAGAAAACATTCAGTACTGCTGGTGTTTGAATGGTCACAGATGCAAAATTGTAAAACCTTATAATGTGCAGTGTGTATGCAATCTAACCAGCATTAAAATCTCACCATTATATTCTGGCGTTCACATGTCAGTATTTCAGACACTCAAACACTTAAACACCTCAAACCCACTGTCAAATATGCTGGTTCAAGTGTGGTGATTTGAGCTTCTTCTGCAGACACAAGCAATAAAGCACCTTGCAGTCAACGAACTCCTCTGTATGCCAAAGTGTTTTAGAGTCAAATGTGAGGCTGTCTGTCCGACAGATAAAGCTTCTCCTAAATTAGGCCATGCAACAGGATAATGACCCCAAGCACAGCAGCAAATCTACATCATGGAAGTCCAGACCTCAACCTGACTGAAATGCTGTGTATAAAGGAATGCTTGCAAATGTCATTGATTTGAAGTTATTGATAAGATAAGATAAGATAAGATAAGATAAGATAAGATAATTCTTTATTGTCATTGCACAGTCATACATAGTACAGTAGTACAATGAAATTGGAAAAACTGTCCTACGTCGGTACTACATATAACACAACACGACACGATATGACACATCACAACGCAACACAAACAACACAACACAGTATATTAACTTAGAAATAAAAAAGAAGAATAAGTGTTATGTGTATTGCACACTGTTATTATTGCACATTAATTATTATTGCACCTTGTTATAAATATAAATATTACTATTGTTATTGTTTTAAACATTGTTACCTCCCCCTAAAAAAAGTCCAGGCAGGTAGCCAATCAGGTCAGCTATTTGCATTGATTAGGGCTATTGCCCTGTTGTAAAAGCTGTCCTTGAGTCTGTTTGTTCGGGACCTCAGCAGCCTGAACCTCCTGCCCGACGGCAGCAGCTTAAACACCCGGTGTCCTGGGTGTGTACAGTCTCGTAGGATGCTGCGTGCCCTCTTGAGACAGCGAGTGCTGTACAGGTCCTTCAGGGAGGGAAGAGGATGTCCAATGATTTTTTGGGCCATATTGATGACCCTCTGGAGTGCCTTTCTGTGTGCTGTGGTGCAGCTGGAGAACCATACACCGATGCAATATGTCAGCACACTTTCAATGGAGCAGCGGTAGAAGACGGTCAGCAGCTCCTTCTTCAGGTCCATTTTTCTGAGGATTCTCAGAAAGTGGAGACGCTGTTGGGCCTTCTTTAAGACCGCAGAGGTGTTAGAGCTCCATTGGAGGTCTGTGTCTATGTGCACACCCAGAAACTTGAAACTGGAGACCCTTTCCACGCACTCCCCGTTGATGCTGACAGGCTGTAGCTCGGACTTCCTCCTTCTGAAGTCAACTACCAGTTCTTTTGTCTTGGTGGTATTGAGGTCCAGGTTGTTATCTACACACCAATCTGACAGCCTCTGAACTTCAGCTCTGTACGCCGTCTCATCTCCCCCTGAGATGAGCCCCACCACGGTGGTATCATCTGCAAACTTGATGACTGCGTTGTCTGGGTGGGTACTAACACAGTCATGTGTGTACAGAGTGTACAGTAGGGGACTCAGTACACAGCCTTGTGGAGAGCCGGTGTTGAGGCTGAGGGCTGAGGAAAGATGAGGCCCCACTCTAACTCTCTGTACACGGTCTGACAGGAAGTCTCTGATCCAGCGGCAGGTGGTAGAAGGAAGTCCGATTTCCAGCAGTTTAACTGTTAGTCTGTCCGGGAGTATCGTATTGAAAGCAGAGCTAAAGTCAACAAAGAGCAGCCTGGCGTAACGGCCCTGCACTTCCAGGTGAGATATGGTGGTGTGGAGCGTTGTAGCAATGGCATCTTCAGTTGATCTGTTAGCTCTGTATGCGAACTGGAGTGGGTCGAGTGTGGGTGGCAGGCAGGACATGATGTGACGTCGGACCAGTTTCTCAAAGCACTTCATTATAACAGGTGTTAGAGCAACTGGTCGGTAGTCGTTGAGGCTGCTAATGTTAGTACGCTTTGGCAGTGGGACAATTGTGGCTGACTTTAGGCACGGCGGGATGCAGGACTGGGACAGTGAAGTGTTGAAGATCTTAGTGAAGACCTTCAACACTTCACTGTTGCTGCTAACTGCTGGTTCTGTTAACGACTCAATCATAGAATGATTACGATATCAAACTAAAACAAATGCCTGAATCCTAAATTGTGGATATCCTATTGTGGTGATCTAAAATGTAACACTAAATGTGATTAAAACACTAATAATCTGGACTCCTGGGCTGAACGACCGCGAGGATCACCAGCCCGAGGAAAAGACAAAATACACATGACTCTGTGACAAAGACAATTCATTCTTGAATGAAGACATTGATCAGACATATTTAAAATGCAGCCAATTGTATTTATTATGAAATTATTGGGGAGAGAGAAGGGGGAGGGGGGGGGGGTTGTCAAGGAAAGGGATAGAAAGGAGGAAAGAGATAGAGGAGAGAAAACCCCAACAATGCCCTCTGAGCAAGCACTAGGCGACGGTGGATAGGAAAAACTCCCTTTAAAGGAAGAAACCTATGACAGAACCAGGCTCTAGAGGGGCAGTCAACTGTCGGGACTGGTTGGGGGGTGAGGGTGAAAAGAGAGAGAGGGGGAGGGAGATGGGACAGGTGTTAGGAGCCAATTTTGTTTATTATGAAATTATTGGGGAGAGAGGGGAGGGAGAGGAGAAGGGAAAATTAAGTTGGAACAGAGGTGGAGGAAGATGAGGCAGGAGTGGCCCTGCGGAGGAAGAAGCGGAAGCACTTTTTCTTCTTCTTGAGTTGCTTTTCCACAAGCACTTTCTTCTCTAGTATGAGGGATCTCAACTCGTCCACTGTTTCTGTATTTTGCTTCTTAAGTTTGTTGCATATTTTTTCCACTTCTTCTGATTTGGCTTGTTCTTCTTTGAGCCTTTCTTTGAGTTCTTTAGCTGTTGCCTCCTGTTTTTGCACTTTCTCCTTTTCTCCTTCCAGTTCAGCTGTTGTGTGCTTAATTTTGTTGCCAAGTTCTTGCAGCTTTTGCTTTGTCTTCTCAAAGTCTTGGACAAGAAGAAGTTTTTCTTTGTTCTGCTTTATGTCCTGTTGTTCTTTTTCTTGACACAGCTCTTCATATTTCTTCCGTGTTTCATGATGCATTGCCTGCAGTGCTCTGTATTTTCCTTCCATGCCTTGGAGCTGGCATTGCATTTCTCCCTGGTTTATGACCAGTTCTTCTTTCACTTCAAGGATTTCTGTATTTTTTTGTAAAGCATCATCGAGCTTTACTCGCAAGCCTTCATTGTTTTTCTCCATGTTCTGAAGCTTGCAATCTAATTCTTTTTGTTTCATCTCCTGTTGCTTTTTCTCTTGCAGCAACTCGTCATATTTGTGCATTGTTTCTTTAAGCCTTGCCTGCAGCATCCTGTCTTTTCCCTCCATGTGTTGGAGTTGCCTCTCCATGTCTCGCTTCTTTATGTCCTCTTGGTTCTTCTCTTCGAGGATCGCTTCATTTATTTGCAGAGCTTCATCAAGCTTTACTTGCAGCTCGTCATTTTCTTTCTTGATGTACTTAACCTCGCGGCCCATTCGCCTTTGTTTGATCTGCTGCTGCCTTTTCTCTTGAAGAACCTCTTTATTTGTTTCCTGATTTTTATCATCCCTTGCTTTTACCACTCTGTATTTCATCTCCATCTTTTCAAGTTCATCATGCATCTGTCTTTCTCTCATGTCCTGTTGTGTCTTCTCCTGGAGGATTTCTTTAATTTTTTCTTGAGCTTCATCCAGCTTTCCTTGGAGCTCTTGGTTCCTTTCCTCCATGTCTTTGATATCCCACTGTTTTTCATCAATAATACTCTCCTTTTCTTGGAGCAGGTAGGACATTTTTTTTAATTGAGCGCTCTGTCTCTCATTTTCCTCCATCAATAAGACAATCTTCTCTCTGTTAAGAAGATTTTCATTCTCCATTTCTGCCAAGCGCTTCTCCTCTAAGTCAACTTGCTCAGCCCAGGGAAGAGAGGAGAGGTAAGGGTCTTCTGGTTCATCCCAGGGAAGAGCGCCGGGGTCAACTTCTTGCCTTTTTGGTTCTTCACCTTGAGACATGTTGGAGTCTGTAGTCAGGATCCAAATGTTTCTAAATGGTGAACAGTTGAGGGCTGCAAACAGAAATGCTGCCAGTAACGGACTAAAAGTCGTTATTTCTCACTGTTATTTGTCGGTTTTAGGATCAAATGATCACGTTGGTGGTAAGACTCTAAATCTGTGTCACGAACAGTCGAAGGCTGCGAACATAGATGCTGCAAATAACAGACTAAAAGTTGTTGCTTCTCACCCCTATTTATGGGTTTAAGGATCAAAGGCTCAAAGTGGTGGTAAGATTCTAAATGGGTGCGATGTCACGATTCTGGACAACATGGTTACCATAGTTAGAATAATAAACTTTATGATGTGTTGCTAACATTTTGGTTGTTGTGATGATTCAAATTTGTTCAGTAAACTTCATCAAAATGAACATGTGTTGACATAAGCATATATTTGGATCTCATCTTCTTATTAAATGTAGCTAATGTCCAATAAGATAAGATAAGATAACCTTTATTAGTCCCACACGTGGGAAATTTGTTTTGTCACAGCAGGAAGTGGACAGTGCAAAAGTTATGAAGCAAAAATTAGAATAAAATAAAATAAGAATAAGAATAAATACAGTACACTGTATTTATAAAAAACTGAACTCTGGGACTTACTTAACACTAATATTTCATATATTACTTCAACTCACAAATTTAATTAAAGGGTTTTGTATTAAATTATAACGTAATAAAAAACCACAGTGCACATGTGCAAGTAACAGTAGCCAGCTGCTGCCACAAGAGGGTGACGAATTAAAGGTTCACAGAGAGATCTCTTTACTTTGGGACATTTAAACAATGTGTATTATTACATTTGATTAAACAAGCACTGCTTTTCCTCCAGGCTTTCTAAAACTCTTTCAAAGTTTCTCTTTTCAGTCTTTTTCAGTCCAGTCCTTGTACCAAAACTTTATCTCATGAAACTGGATGAATGGAGGACAAAAGACGATGTTTTAGACCTAAACCCCCACTATCTACACCAGCTGAATAGCATCTGAAAATCACATCTTTAACAGACAGACAAAGTCCAGCAAAGTCTCCACACAGGACCTGAGAGATGCATCTGAACCTTCAGTTCACTCCAAGATCACACATGTGCAGGAGAACTGAGTGCTGCTGTCAGATTGAAAAGTGCTTTAAACATGATGATACTGTCTTTGTTAAACAGCAGAATAGGTTTATAAAGTATCATTAACTAAAAGTGGTGAAATAAATATCTCTAAATCTACTAAATGTAGAATTTTAAATTTTGGACAGTTTAGTATTACAGCTGCTGATTAAACAATAGAGACAGATGTGTAGTAAAACTTTTATTTAGTGTTTCAAGTCAAAAACAAACAGAGCAGAGATACAGAGAAAGTCTTTTGATGAAAAAATGAAGATACTGAATGTTGAGTTTCCCCTAATCATGTGTGTGCAGTTGGGTGAATGAGGCTGTGTCGAGTGTTCAGACTGAGTAGAAATGCACTGTGCTTGTCCATTTACATCCTTTAGATCCAATCTTGACTCTTTTGCCCACTAAAATAATAAACCAGTACTTCTTTCTGTATGTAATATAATCTAAAGCATCCACAGTAACATTTTCCACCATACAACTGCACTCTAAGGTCAGCACGGTGGTGCAGTGGTTGGTACTGTTGCCTCACAGCAAGAAGGTCGTGCATGTGAATCTGCTGGCTGCTGTTTGCATGTTGTGTTGTCTGAGGGTGCTCCGGCTCCCTCTCACACTCCAGCAACTCGCTCTTTAGGTTAAGGCGATCGTGGCTCAAGACTTGGGAGTTTGCCTTGTAATGGGAAGGTTGCCGGTTTGAGCCGCGCCCTGTGGCTGTGGCTACAATGTAGCTTGCTACCATCGGTGTGTCAATGGGTGGATGACTGGATGTGTAAAGTGCTTTAGGGTCCTTAGGGACTAGTAAAGCGCTATACAAATAAAGGCCATTTAATTGGTGATTCTTTTGGCAATTACAATCATCTATTGTCAATGGGATCATGAGTGGTGAACTGTCAAGTGTGTACCCTGAGTTTTACCTTGTGAAAGCTGGGATAGTCCTCAAGCCATCTCCAGCAACCCTTAAGTGCTTAAGAGGAAGGAAGAAGGAAAGGAAGGAAGGATAACTACACTTTATGATCTCAGCTGTGATTATTAAAGGTTTGTGCTTTCTAGACATTCCCTGTAATAGAAAGAGCAGAGGGGTGTAGTACTTCATCACGGCCAGAGGGAGGCACTGTGGAACCATCAAACAAAAGACCCCAGTGCTGATAAGACAACATGCTGTCCATTACCACCAGGTATGAGGACACAAGGTAGGTGGCAAACTCATCTGATCCATCCTCAGTCGCCCCAAATGAGAATAAATGTGTTACTTTCCTTCAAGTCCTGTCGTATTATTTTGTATCTACAAAACTATTAGAACAGAAATATTTAACTTAAAAAGATAAATCCAAATAGATGAATGGATCTTTTTTTTTTTTTTACCTTCATGAATGTCATGAATATTTTCTGGAGAATAGAAGTGGTACTTATATAATGGTAGTGCCCATTGCCTGAGATCCCATGATTGTAAGGTGACTGAGAAATATTTTTAATTACACGGTTGTTGATGTGATTCAGTCTTCAGCACTACGGTCACCCCGGTGTGTCGGCCACAACACCAATTAAAGCCAAACTGTCTCAGAGTGTAGAAGAAGAAGCTTGAGGTTTGTTCTGAAACTTATAAACACCTGTATAAGAACAGAATAGACTTGTCCTATAAACTTTGGGGCCTTTCTACACTACTCTGCGATGGCTCTTGATAAAACTTAAATATGTGGGATGATCTTGGACAGTTTAAAGTGGGCCTCTGTTCCTGTAAAGTAGATTGTGGTAAGGACCCGACACGCACACTGGATTTCATTCACTATAGGTTAGTTTTATTTTCGTTCTGATGTTCCAGCATCAGTCACACAGGAACAGCTGCTTCTTCCTCCCAGTCTCCGTCCCCGTCATCACTATTTAAAAATAGAGAGAAGAAGATGATCACACCCGCCCTCTCAGCCACACCTCGGCACCGCCCTGAGAGCTCACTGTAACACCCCTCTGCTGCAGCAGGCCGGAGACCACACCCCGCCACATAGATCATATCACTACTGTGAGATAAAAGTGAAAGAGCAGCTCACAGATCAGTGGGAAGTCACATCAGGAGAACATTAAGTATTTGTAGCGTGTGATTCCCTTGTGTTTTCAGTCTGTGAAACAGCTGTTTGTCCCTTCACCAGGCAGGTAAGATCAGCAAAACTGCACCATAGGATGGTTTATACCTAAAATGTTTTTTAAAAATATATTATTAACATAACAAGAGGAAACATAGATTTGATTCTTTATTTATTCATTTCTTTTCTTTTCTTTCATTTTCTCTTAAGCTCAAAGGCTGTTTTTATTTCCACAGTGATGGCAGCAGCAGCGTTCAGGAGCAGAGGACTGGCTGGTGTCAGAAACACCAACGTTTTAATCCTCATCTTTCTGCTGTCCCTGGTTTATGTCACAAATTCACTGATGAAAGTAAGAACAAAGTCACTGCTGAATTAACTGTTGTTGAAGGTACTTCTATGAAACATTTATTTGCAAATGTAAAACTACAGTTACTATGTAACTCATTATAAGCATATCAGAGTTTAAATGGACGCATCCTGTTTTTGTAAATTTAAAAAAATTCTGACAAGTTTCTTAGAACAACTTAGGAAATCAGAAAAAGCAAGAGCAGCCAGAAGGAAGGCGGGTCAGGCAGTCAAGGCGTTTTTTAAATAAACATTTCAAACTATTTACAGAACAATCAGCTGTTCTGCATCAAATCTGATGCCACACAAATTATTTGTGCCACTCCAAAAAATAATTTCTGTCCACTATGAGATAAAGGAGAACAACAGCCTGATACCTGCAGGCCTGACAGCAGGAGATGTATCACTGTTGTAACACCTGTAACATTCAGCAGCTGCCTCATTGTTCTGACACACCAACAAAACTATTGACTACACTACACACTAACTACACACTAACTACACAAGATTTGCGCTAAACGTCTCAAATCTCTCACATGTCAGAACACCGCCGTCACTCCTAAAACTTCCCCCCGTTTCTTAACAACTAGATGCCACGTTGCCATATCATTTTTTGATTGGTCGACACGGTACTTTTTTCGACCAATAGGAAAGGGTGGGGGTTTTTTGGTGTTGTGTTTGCTCACAGGCTTTCGAGCGTTTTCCTTGTAAAACGCCGTTTTTACCGTTTCTTCCCACAGTAAATATAAACAACGATAGTATTCAGGAAGAAAACCAAACATTGCAGATATTTTTATCATAACTCTGGTTTTACGTGGCCCATCAACACAATTTAAAAACTGGTATAAAGTCCACACTTTTCCCGTCAATTGTTCCGTCTGTCCTGCTCACATCTCCAATGGTTGTACGCGTTGTCATTAACGTGGCTTCACTGCACATCAGCCACGCCCCTTTGCTAGCTAAAACACCGGTGTCGGCACATAGGACGCTGTCATAGCGTGTCAACAACGTTGATTGGCTGCGTATACGAATGTGAATCGCATTATTGGCTGGACTATAGGATAAGGTGGCATCGTTCTAATCCCATACAGGAGCAGCCAGTCACTTACTGACTAACACTGCAAAACAGAATTGTTAAAGTTTTAATTTTAATTTCAATTCAGGTTAGATTTTTTTTGTGCGCAACGCAGATTTTCTGTGCGCAGAGACCGTGCCAGCAGTGCGCAATTGCGCACGTGCGCAGCTTAGAGGGAACATTGATGAAGACTCTTAAAGCACGGACAAGGGTTAAAACCTTTTGTTTTACCATTTATGAGGTAAAACTGTGGAACAGTTTTCCTGTGGACCTACAGCAATGTTCAAGCATTAGTCAGTTCACAAAGATGTTTCAAAAACTGCTTTGGAAGAAAATGAAAGTAATAAAGTTGTAGACTTTTAGTCAAGACCGCCTAAACCAAGATCAAGACAATACCAAGATTAGAGGGTATCGAGACCAAGACAAGACAAGACAAGACCAAGACAGAGACAAAAAGGTCTTTAAACTGCAGCCAGGTACTGCTTTGTTTACAGGTGTCAGGCATATTTCTGTGTTTTTGCGATGCACTCGCACAGCCGTCCTCACCGCTGTCTCACTCACTTACTGAGAGGACAGACGCACGCTCCACTTGACTGCAAAGCAGATAATGCTATTAGAAATTGAAATAAAGTAGAAAAACTTACTTTTTGGCATACAAATTACTTTTTTTCGTGTTATATTGTCTGTGTTTGACAAAATGTGCTGATTTTTCACATGTGATAGCAGAACTGAATTGGGCATGCACAGGATGAGTCACATCATTTGAAACTTAGCCCTGATTGGAGAAATTATCCCCGGTCTCCCCTATTATGTCTGTGTTAAATATACAAGTTGTGGCCATTTTCACAAGATTTGATTGTTTAAAATTCACATGGACAAAGTAAGGATTCTGGGGGACACGAGGTGTGCTCCAGCAAATATTTCCTCTGTGGTCCCATTAAAGGGATTTTTCTACCAGCTATTTTTGTGCAAAGCTAATTGAACCTTGTGCTATATTAATGTATCATTAAAGTAACATTAATACATAAGAAAATTACCTTTACTTCTTTAAATTTTAATTCTCATAAATATACGCAGCTTGAATCAGTTTGGTAGAACATGAGCAGAGAAAGAGACGAAAGATTTTAAAATATCTCTACATTGTAGAGAGCGACTCTAAACAGAAAATGAGTAAGGAACGGGTTAAAGTGGGATTCAGCAGGTGGGGGAACTCTAAAATTGGTTGTAGTGGCTCAACAAGAGGTTAAAAATCGCAATTTCTATTCAAAGCTTCAGTAAATTTTCTTTGTGTCCAGGCTGTGATCAGCTGATCTGGGCTGCTGGTGCTTTGAGGTCCTGATCTGAATTAGACAGGTTTCAAGGATTTCGAGTGCTCAGGCAAAATAGAAAAGTGCTGTACAAGAACCAGTCCATTTACCATTTGGTTTACTAGCTGGCAAAATGTTGAAATTGATCAAAAAATATACTTTTCTTTTTCTTCTTGTTGATCCATAGATTCATTGAGAGTAACAAACTAGAGACTACATCCAAATATGCCTTCAGAGGACTCAGGGACCTGACTCACTTGTATGTTCCAGTGACTGAAAATACAACTGTTATCTGTTATACATGATTTAATGATGTCTCTTTTTCATAATCAACTGCATTTGTTTCCAGGTCTTTGGCAAACAATAACATTAAAGCCTTGCCCAGGGACCTCTTCATTGACCTTGACTCCCTTATAGAGCTGTGAGTTTGTACATAGTTAAATAGGCAAATAGCGTACTGAGTAATTCTTGCAGTCTGTCTTTCTCCCAATTCAGCCATGAAACACAATATTCCCTTTCTGCAGGGACCTGCGAGGCAATGCCTTTGAATGTGACTGCAGAGCCAAGTGGCTTATGACGTGGTTAAAGAACACCAATGCCACAGTGTCGGATGTTGTGTGTGCTGGACCAGAGGACATGAAGGGCAAGCGCCTCAATGATATGACCAGCCTGCAGAATGAGTGTGTCTCCACAGGTGAGAAACACCTGAGCCAGCTGCCCTTCTCTCATGTCCAGCTGAGATCAGGATCAGAGAACTCAGCACAGTCTTTCTAAGTTGTGTAGAGGTTATTCATTTAACGTGGCTTTGCTGGTTTGTGAAAAATACATTTCCCGATGTTCCTTTCCACAGATTTCATCCTTCATCAGTCTGTTGCCTCAGAATCGTTGTCTGTTGACACATTCAGCTATAAGAATGATGTCTACGTGGCCATTTCTGCTCCCAGCACAGAGAGCTGTATGATTTTCCAGTGGGACCACATAGAAATGAACTTCAGGACTTATGATAACATCACAGGTAAATTTTGATTTCGACTTTTGCAGGAAATGTGTCCTAACTTACGAGATAACTGGAAACCCCTCTTGATCCTGCAGCGCAACCTTCTAACCATTTAAGTCCTTGCAGGCTGTGTCGACCCAACGTGTAGTTACATCTCTAACCCACATAGCAAGCAGGTCTGGCCCAGATCTGGTATCAAGCCGGCACTGCTGGCTGACTTCTGGCATGATAAGACGTATGCCATCCAGATATGGGCCAGGCCTGGTATAGATGGCACTGTCTATGTGATGGCATGCCATATCTTGCTCGATTGTGGTTTGGGTCATGTGGCCCAGGCTCATAGAAAACAGGTCTTCCCCTGATCCGGCATCAAGCTGGCACTTCTGACTGACTGGTGTCATGGCAGGGTATATGTCAACCAGATGTGGGCCAGGTCTGGCAATGATGGCACTGTTTATGTTCCTATTTTCCTATTTTAGTTGGAAGACCCAAGTGCCATGTTGATATACTATACTGCTATGGTAGCCAACGTTTCAAATTCAGGTATGACTTTGGGAAAGGAAATGTGCTGTAAAAGAATCAGTTCATTCACTGTCTGAACAGAGGTTCGTAATGTTACTTTTGCACTATTTATGTTTCGGCACATGTTGTTATTACATGGCTTGATTAAGGTACACATTTGGCTGACATCTGGGCCAGCACAGGGTCAGCTGTGTGTCTGCGACTGGCCCGTGGCTGCACACAACTTACACATGGCCCACATACCGCAAAGAATGACGGTCCTTTGGTGCCAGAGATGGGCTAGCACAGGACCACCAGTGTGTCTGCAACTGGCCTTGTGCTGGCCCATGTCTGGGCCTCCTCTGGCAAACCTGATCTGGGCCACCAAAGGGCCGTCAGTCTTTGCGGTATGTGGGCCATGTGTAAGCACATTGTGTGGGCCAGATCTGGGCCATACCAATTTTGCTATGTGGGCAGGAGGTGCATGTCAGGTTACGTGGAAGGTTGGGTGAAGGGTTAAAGGGAGTTTCCAGTGACACTGTAAGTTAGGAAGTCTAAATCACACATTAGGCTAACAAACACTCCCAGAATGCTCCCAGTTTCATTCTCACGCGATTCATGTGTTTCTCTGCCCTTTAGGTCAGTCCATTGTGGGGTGCAAATCTGTCATCATCGAAAATGAGGTGTTTGTCATTGTGGCTCAGCTGCTTGGTGGTTCCCACATTTACAAGTTTGATGACGACCAAAGCAGGTTCAATAAGTTCCAGGATATCGAAGTGTCCAAGATCTCTAAGCCCAATGATATTGAGGCCTTCCAGATTGGCTCTGATTGGTTCTTTGTGATTGCTGACAGCTCAAAAGCTGGCCTCTCCACCCTCTACAAGTGGAATGATAATGGCTTTTATTCGTACCAGTCACTGCACGAGTGGTACGCGACACGGATGTAGAGTTTCTGGACTTGGATGGGAAAGCTCACCTTATTCTAGCGAGCCGCTCACAGGTTCCAGTGATCTACCAGTGGAGCCGGAGCAACCAGAAGTTTATCCTGCAGGGTGAGATCCCCAACATGGAGGATGTAGTGGTTGTGAAACACTTCCGGATCAAGGAGGAGCTCTACCTGGCTATGACGCGGTATATCGGTGATTCCAAAGTTCTGCGTTGGGGCACCAAACAGTTTGCTGAGATCCAAGCTTTGCCCTCTCGAGGCTCCATGATTCTCCAGCCGTTCTCTTTCAAGGAACGTTACTATCTGGCTCTGGGAAGCGACTACACCTTCTCACAGATCTACCTGTGGGATGAGGACAACAAAATCTTTGACCGCTTTAAGGAGGTGTACATCCAAGCCCCACGCTCTTTCACCGTGGTATCTACCGACCGCAGGGACTTTATTTTTTCCTCGAGCTTCAAGGGAAACACGCAGATCTTTGAGCACATCATCATCGACCTGAGCTTGTGAGGGGCTGTGCCTTATCGTCCCGTCTGAAATCAAATGTCTTCCACTTGAAAGACAAATTCAAGAAGGAAAAAAAAAGAGAAAGGACCTTATGAACTGTTAAATATCCACACCTTCATAGATTCACTCACAAATTAGAGCTGGGTCAGATATATTGTGACTATTTCTGAATGGCCTTGCACTCATGGATCCTCAGACTTTCTGAAGTACTACCTTTCATAACTACTACTATTCTCTTAAAAATACCACTGAAGTTCATGACGGGTTAAAAAAAGAGACATTTAATTGAATCTATCTGGATTTATCTTTTTTTGTTTAATATCTTTCTCTTAGTAGTTTTATGCAGCTATAAAAATACATCAGGACCTGAATGAACGTAACAAATTTATTCTGATTTGCGGTGACTGATGATGGATTGAATGATTTGCCACCTACCTGTATCCTCATACCCTGTGGTAACGTACAGTACCTTGCCTTATCAACACTGGGGTCTTTTGTTTGATGGTTACACAGTGCTCCTTCTGGCCGTGATGAAGTACCACACCCCTCTGCTCTTCCATTACAGGAATGTCTAGAAGCACAAACCTTTAATTATCATTGCTGAGATCATAGAGTGTAGCCGTTTGTTGGAAGTGTCTTTGTAGATGCTGTAGATTATAATGCATAGAGTAGGAAGCAGTGGTTTGTTGTTACAGTTAGTAAAATATCCAGGACTTGACCTTATACAAATTCATTAATGGAGAATCACCATTTAGATACAACTTCTAGATCTGCTGTAATATAATGTGGCAAAGTACAGAGAAACTTTATCAGTATTGCAAAGGAGCTGTGTTTAGATGATGTCAGGGAAAATAAACCTCCTGATATGTTTAAAAGAAAAACTGTTTGCCCAGTTAACAATATTTTTTTACTAACATCTGAAGTCAGAAGCATCAGAGGCAGAATTTGTATGACCACAAGGAAGGAAAATAAATGTACATGTAAATATATCTTCAAGCTTACTGAATTTTTTTTTCAAACTTTCATTCTGCTTTTGGAAATGCTGAATGTTGACAAGCTCCAAAATGTACATAAACCAAGGATTGTAATGTCACCACCTGTTTGAATGGACCTTTGCACTTACAAAACTCAAATGTTACTGCAGCCTGCAAGAGGCATGACATTCAAAAAAGGGTGTTTGCCAAATTCTTTTTCGATAAACCTAACAAAGACTAAAAGTGCTTCTAGGTTAACAATATGCAAGCGTTACAATTCTTTTGTATGATTTTGTTTAAACCTAATGAATGTTTCTTACAAATATGATGTAATGTCAAAATAAATCTGTGAAAACATGACAAGTTTATTTATCCACTGTAGTGATTAATCACTGATACTGATCATTAAAAATAAAACTTCCCTTCTTTCCCTAAAAAACCCCAAAACCCAAAACGGACATTATGATTGTAAAGTTGCACAAAGAAAGAAGAAACATTCAGTACTGTCTGGTGTTTGAATGGTCACAGATGCAAAATTGTAAAACCTTATAATGTGCAGTGTGTATGCAATCTAACCAGCATTAAAATCTCACCATTATATTCTGGCGTTCACATGTCAGTATTTCAGACACTCAAACACTTAAACACCTCAAACCCACTGTCAAATATGCTGGTTCAAGTGTGGTGATTTGAGCTTCTTCTGCAGACACAAGCAATAAGCACCTTGCAGTCAACGAACTCCTCTGTATGCCAAAGTGTTTTAGAGTCAAGTGAGGCTGTCTGTCCGACAGATAAAGCTTCTCTAAATTAGGCCATGCAACAGGATAATGACCCCAAGCACAGCAGCAAATCTACAGCATGGAAGTCCAGACCTCAACCTGACTGAAATGCTGTGTATAAAGGAATGCTTGCAAATGTCATTGATTTGAAGTTATTGCTGCTAACTGCTGGTTCTGTAACGACTCAATCATAGAATGATTACATATCAACTAAAACAAATGCCTGAACCTAAATTGTGGATATCCTATTGTGTGATCTAAAATGTAACACTAAATGTGATTAAAACACTAATCTGGACTCCTGGGCTGAACGACCGCGAGGATCACCAGCCCGAGGA
>NW_020329084.1:0-13930 GCF_001858045.2 Oreochromis niloticus | reverse complement strand
AGGGAAGAGAGGAGAGGTAAGGTCTTCTGGTCATCCAGGAAGAGCGCCGGGGTCAACTTCTTGACTTTTGGTTCTTCACCTTGAGACATGTTGGAGTCTGTAGTCAGGATCCAAATGTTTCTAATGGTGAACAGTTGAGGGCTGCAACAGAAATGCGCCAGTAACGGACTAAAAGTCGTATGTTCTCACTGTTATCTTGTCGGTTTTAGGATCAAATGATCACGTTGGTGGAAGACTCTAAATCTGTGTCACGAACAGTCGAAGGCTGCGAACATAATGCTGCAAATAACAGACTAAAAGTTGTTGCTTCTCACCCCTATTTATGGGTTAAGGATCAAAGGCTCAAAGTGGTGGTAGATTCTAAATGGTGCGATGTCACGATTCTGGACAACATGGTTACCATAGTTAGAATAATAAACTTTATGATGTGTTGCTAACTTTGGTTGTTGTGATGATTCAAATTTGTTCAGTAAACTTCATCAAAATGAACATGTGTTGACATAAGCATATATTTCATATCTTCTTATTAAATGTAGCTAATGTCCAATAAACTGAACTCTGGGACTTACTTAACACTAATATTTCATATATTACTTCAACTCACAAATTTAATTAAAGGGTTTTGTATTAAATTATAACGTAATAAAAACCACAGTGCACATGTGCAAGTAACAGTAGCCAGCTGCTGCCACAAGAGGGTGACGAATTAAAGGTTCACAGAGAGATCTCTTTACTTTGGGACATTTAATCAATGTGTATTATTACATTTGATTAAACAAGCACTGCTTTTCCTCCAGGCTTTCTAAAACTCTTTCAAAGTTTCTCTTTTCAGTCTTTTTCAGTCCAGTCCTTGTACCAAAACTTATCTCATGAAACTGGATGAATGGAGGACAAAAGACGATGTTTTAGACCTAAACCCCCACTATCTACACCAGCTGAATAGCATCTGAAAATCACATCTTTAACAGACAGACAAAGTCCAGCAAAGTCTCCACACAGGACCTGAGAGATGCATCTGAACCTTCAGTTCACTCCAAGATCACACATGTGCAGGAGAACTGAGTGCTGCTGTCAGATTGAAAAGTGCTTTAAACATGATGATACTGTCTTTGTTAAACAGCAGAATAGGTTTATAAAGTATCATTAACTAAAAGTGGTGAAATAAATATCTCTAAATCTACTAAATGTAGAATTTTAATTTTGGACAGTTTAGTATTACAGCTGCTGATTAAACAATAGAGACAGATGTGTAGTAAAACTTTTATTTAGTGTTTCAAGTCAAAAACAAACAGAGCAGAGATACAGAGAAAGTCTTTTGATGAAAAAATGAAGATACTCAATGTTGAGTTTCCCCTAATCATGTGTGTGCAGTTGGGTGAATGAGGCTGTGTCGAGTGTTCAGACTGAGTAGAAATGCACTGTGCTTGTCCATTTACATCCTTTAGATCCAATCTTGACTCTTTTGCCCACTAAAATAATAAACCAGTACTTCTTTCTGTATGTAATATAATCTAAAGCATCCACAGTAACATTTTCCACCATACAACTGCACTCTAAGGTCAGCACGGTGGTGCAGTGGTTGGTACTGTTGCCTCACAGCAAGAAGGTCGTGCATGTGAATCTGCTGGCTGCTGTTTGCATGTTGTGTTGTCTGAGGGTGCTCCGCTCCCTCTCACACTCCAGCAACTCGCTCTTTAGGTTAAGGCGATCGTGGCTCAAGACTTGGGAGTTTGCCTTGTAATGGGAAGGTTGCCGGTTGAGCCGCGCCCTGTGGCTGTGGCTACAATGTAGCTTGCTACATCGGTGTGTCAATGGTGGATGACTGGATGTGTAAAGTGCTTTAGGGTCCTTAGGGACTAGTAAAGCGCTATACAAATAAAGGCCATTTAATTGGTGATTCTTTTGGCAATTACAATCATCTATTGTCAATGGGATCATGAGTGGTGAACTGTCAAGTGTGTACCTGATTTTACCTTGTGAAAGCTGGGATAGTCCTCAAGCCATCTCCAGCAACCCTTAAGTGCTAAGAGGAAGGAAGAAGGAAAGGAAGGAAGGATAACTACACTTTATGATCTCAGCTGTGATTATTAAAGGTTGTGCTTTCTAGACATTCCCTGTAATAGAAAGAGCAGAGGGGTGTAGTACTTCATCACGGCCAGAGGGAGGCACTGTGGAACCATCAAACAAAAGACCCCAGTGCTGATAAGCACATGCTGTCCATTACCACCAGGTATGAGGACACAAGGTAGGTGGCAAACTCATCTGATCCATCCTCAGTCGCCCCAAATGAGAATAAATGTGTTACTTTCCTTCAAGTCCTGTCGTATTAATTTGTATCTACAAAACTATTAGAACAGAAATATTTAACTTAAAAAGATAAATCCAAATAGATGAATGGATCTTTTTTTTTTTTACCTTCATGAATGTCATGAATATTTTCTGGAGAATAGAAGTGGTACTTATATAATGGTAGTGCCCATTGCCTGAGATCCCATGATTGTAAGGTGACTGAGAAATATTTTTAATTACACGGTTGTTGATGTGATTCAGTCTTCAGCACTACGGTCACCCCGGTGTGTCGGCCACAACACCAATTAAAGCCAAACTGTCTCAGAGTGTAGAAGAAGAAGCTTGAGGTTTGTTCTGAAACTTATAAACACCTGTATAAGAACAGAATAGACTTGTCCTATAAACTTTGGGGCCTTTCTACACTACTCTGCGATGGCTCTTGATAAAACTTAAATATGTGGGATGATCTTGGACAGTTTAAAGTGGGCCTCTGTTCCTGTAAAGTAGATTGTGGTAAGGACCCGACACGCACACTGGATTTCATTCACTATAGGTTAGTTTTATTTTCGTTCTGATGTTCCAGCATCAGTCACACAGGAACAGCTGCTTCTTCCTCCCAGTCTCCGTCCCCGTCATCACTATTTAAAAATAGAGAGAAGAAGATGATCACTTGAGCAGTCACACCCGCCCTCTCAGCCACACCTGGCACCGCCCTGAGAGCTCACTGTAACACCCCTCTGCTGCAGCAGGCCGGAGACCACACCCCCGCCACATAGATCATATCACTACTGTGAGATAAAAGTGAAAGAGCAGCTCACAGATCAGTGGGAAGTCACATCAGGAGAACATTAAGTATTTGTAGCGTGTGATTCCCTTGTGTTTTCAGTCTGTGAAACAGCTGTTTGTCCCTTCACCAGGCAGGTAAGATCAGCAAAACTGCACCATAGGATGGTTTATACCTAAAATGTTTTTTAAAAATATATTATTAACATAACAAGAGGAAACATAGATTTGATTCTTTATTTATTCATTTCTTTTCTTTTCTTTCATTTTCTCTTAAGCTCAAAGCTGTTTTATTTCCACAGTGATGGCAGCAGCAGCGTTCAGGAGCAGAGGACTGGCTGGTGTCAGAAACACCAACGTTTTAATCCTCATCTTTCTGCTGTCCCTGGTTTATGTCACAAATTCACTGATGAAAGTAAGAACAAAGTCACTGCTGAATTAACTGTTGTTGAAGGTACTTCTATGAAACATTTATTTGCAAATGTAAAACTACAGTTACTATGTAACTCATTATAAGCATATCAGAGTTTAAATGGACGCATCCTGTTTTTGTAAATTTAAAAAATTCTGACAAGTTTCTTAGAACAACTTAGGAAATCAGAAAAAGCAAGAGCAGCCAGAAGGAAGGCGGGTCAGTCAGTTTCATCTCTATTGCATGTTATCAGTCAAATTTGGTCATGTAGGAAACAACAAATGCGTATGAGTCATATCAGTGCACACTAAGAGAACTGCAACTCAGTCTGACTGTAGAAGTAAGTTTGACTTATATCCCCATTAAGTTATACATATGTAACTTTATTAAATTAATTTGGTACATGTTGTGGTAAACAGAGAATGTCTTTTGCTTTTCAGATATTGACCAATAATTCATTAATGTTCGATTATATTTTTTAAACATTATACATGTGTATGTAATTTGTATGTAACTGTATCATGTGAAGATTTTCTCTTGCGCTTCTTCGTCAAGCCCTAAAGTTAAAATAAATCAGAGCTGATGCTTCTTGTACAAACTGTAGCATCCTCCCCCGCCCACTTACAATGGAGACGATGACTGTCTTACTTTGCTTCCTAACTTTTCTTGAATTGTTCTTGAAATTAACAATTCTGAAGTTTATGGATTTTATAAAATATAAAACTGCAAAAATTATGTACAAAGCCAGACACAGTACCAGGAAATGTACAGAGGATGAATTGAGGGGAAATTAAATATGAAGACCAATGTTCCCTCTAATTTTTCATGTGTCTGAGCGAACACACAAACTCCCTGAGCGATCCCTTGGACCACTGTGAGCGACATCAGACGTGTGCACTGTGGTCACGCCAGCATCTAATCCATCCAAGTTACATGGTTTATTACAATAATCAAATTACAGCATTTACATTTATGTTAGACTACTTTTAATTAACTGCTTTAGCCCACTTACAATGAAAATTTAAAAAATCCTGTTCATGACCTGTGTAGTATGTTAACACTATTGGAAGTAAAAATAACTTTCACTCCAATTTTGAAAACACAACTTTTTCTTTTTTTTCTTCATAAAGTCTGAGTCTGTGGTCTGGGAGAGTCCTATAACTCTCTGTCTGCAAAATACAGTATATAATGACCAATGCTGGGCAATTAATTATATAGTTACTACTTCAAAAAGTAACTCAGTTTGGCAAACAACAAAGTTTTTTGCAGCTATTTTTTTTTAATGCAGTCAAGGCGTTTTTTAAATAAACATTTCAAACTATTTACAGAACAATCAGCTGTTCTGCATCAAATCTGATGCCACACAAATTATTTGTGCCACTCCAAAAAATAATTTCTGTCCACTATGAGATAAAGGAGAACAACAGCCTGATACCTGCAGGCCTGACAGCAGGAGATGTATCACTGCTGTAACACCTGTAACATTCAGCAGCTGCCTCATTGTTCTGACACACCAACAAAACTATTGACTACACTACACACTAACTACACACTAACTACACAAGATTTGCGCTAAACTCTCAAATCTCTCACATTCAGAACACCGCCGTCACTCCTAAAACTTCCCCCCGTTTCTTAACAACTAGATGCCACGTTGCCATATCATTTTTTGATTGGTCGACACGGTACTTTTTTCGACCAATAGGAAAGGGTGGGTTTTTGGTGTTGTTTTGCTCACAGGGCTTTCGAGCGTTTTCCTTGTAAAACGCCGTTTTTACCGTTTCTTCCCACAGTAAATATAAACAACGATAGTATTCAGGAAGAAAACCAAACATTGCAGATATTTTTATCATAACTCTGGTTTTACGTGGCCCATCAACACAATTTAAAAACTGGTATAAAGTCCACACTTTTCCCGTCAATTGTTCCGTCTGTCCTGCTCACATCTCCAATGGTTGTACGCGTTGTCATTAACGTGGCTTCACTGCACATCAGCCACGCCCCTTTGCTAGCTAAAACACCGGTGTCGGCACATAGGACGCTGTCATAGCGTGTCAACAACGTTGATTGGCTGCGTATACGAATGTGAATCGCATTATTGGCTGGACTATAGGATAAGGTGGCATCGTTCTAATCCCATACAGGAGCAGCCAGTCACTTACTGACTAACACTGCAAAACAGAATTGTTAAAGTTTTAATTTTAATTTCAATTCAGGTTAGATTTTTTTTGTGCGCAACGCAGATTTTCTGTGCGCAGAGACCGTGCCAGCAGTGCGCAATTGCGCACGTGCGCAGCTTAGAGGGAACATTGATGAAGACTCTTAAAGCACGGACAAGGGTTAAAACCTTTTGTTTTACCATTTATGAGGTAAAACTGTGGAACAGTTTTCCTGTGGACCTACAGCAATGTTCAAGCATTAGTCAGTTCACAAAGATGTTTCAAAAACTGCTTTGGAAGAAAATGAAAGTAATAAAGTTGTAGACTTTTAGTCAAGACCGCCTAAACCAAGATCAAGACAATACCAAGATTAGAGGGTATCGAGACCAAGACAAGACAAGACAAGACAAGACCAAGACAGAGACAAAAAGGTCTTTAAACTGCAGCCAGGTACTGCTTTGTTTACAGGTGTCAGGCATATTTCTGTGTTTTTGCGATGCACTCGCACAGCCGTCCTCACCGCTGTCTCACTCACTTACTGAGAGGACAGACGCACGCTCCACTTGACTGCAAAGCAGATAATGCTATTAGAAATTGAAATAAAGTAGAAAAACTTACTTTTGGCATACAAATTACTTTTTTTCGTGTTATATTGTCTGTGTTTGACAAAATGTGCTGATTTTTCACATGTGATAGCAGAACTGAATTGGGCATGCACAGGATGAGTCACATCATTTGAAACTTAGCCCTGATTGGAGAAATTATCCCCGGTCTCCCCTATTATGTCTGTGTTAAATATACAAGTTGTGGCCATTTTCACAAGATTTGATTGTTTAAAATTCACATGGACAAAGTAAGGATTCTGGGGGACACGAGGTGTGCTCCAGCAAATATTTCCTCTGTGGTCCCATTAAAGGGATTTTTCTACCAGCTATTTTTGTGCAAAGCTAATTGAACCTTGTGCTATATTAATGTATCATTAAAGTAACATTAATACATAAGAAAATTACCTTTACTTCTTTAAATTTTAATTCTCATAAATATACGCAGCTTGAATCAGTTTGGTAGAACATGAGCAGAGAAAAAGATGAAAGATTTTAAAATATCTCTACATTGTAGAGAGCGACTCTAAACAGAAAATGAGTAAGGAACGGGTTAAAGTGGGATTCAGCAGGTGGGGGAACTCTAAAATTGGTTGTAGTGGCTCAACAAGAGGTTAAAAATCGCAATTTCTATTCAAAGCTTCAGTAAATTTTCTTTGTGTCCAGGCTGTGATCAGCTGATCTGGGCTGCTGGTGCTTTGAGGTCCTGATCTGAATTAGACAGGTTTCAAGGATTTCGAGTGCTCAGGCAAAATAGAAAAGTGCTGTACAAGAACCAGTCCATTTACCATTTGGTTTACTAGCTGGCAAAATGTTGAAATTGATCAAAAAATATACTTTTCTTTTTCTTCTTGTTGATCCATAGATTCATTGAGAGTAACAAACTAGAGACTACATCCAAATATGCCTTCAGAGGACTCAGGGACCTGACTCACTTGTATGTTCCAGTGACTGAAAATACAACTGTTATCTGTTATACATGATTTAATGATGTCTCTTTTCATAATCAACTGCATTTGTTTCCAGGTCTTTGGCAAACAATAACATTAAAGCCTTGCCCAGGGACCTCCTCATTGACCTTGACTCCCTTATAGAGCTGTGAGTTTGTACATAGTTAAATAGGCAAATAGCGTACTGAGTAATTCTTGCAGTCTGTCTTTCTCCCAATTCAGCCATGAAACACAATATTCCCTTTCTGCAGGGACCTGCGAGGCAATGCCTTTGAATGTGACTGCAGAGCCAAGTGGCTTATGACGTGGTTAAAGAACACCAATGCCACAGTGTCGGATGTTGTGTGTGCTGGACCAGAGGACATGAAGGGCAAGCGCCTCAATGATATGACCAGCCTGCAGAATGAGTGTGTCTCCACAGGTGAGAAACACCTGAGCCAGCTGCCCTTCTCTCATGTCCAGCTGAGATCAGGATCAGAGAACTCAGCACAGTCTTTCTAAGTTGTGTAGAGGTTATTCATTTAACGTGGCTTTGCTGGTTTGTGAAAATACATTTCCCGATGTTCCTTTCCACAGATTTCATCCTTCATCAGTCTGTTGCCTCAGAATCGTTGTCTGTTGACACATTCAGCTATAAGAATGATGTCTACGTGGCCATTTCTGCTCCCAGCACAGAGAGCTGTATGATTTTCCAGTGGGACCACATAGAAATGAACTTCAGGACTTATGATAACATCACAGGTAAATTTTGATTTCGACTTTTGCAGGAAATGTGTCCTAACTTACGAGATAACTGGAAACCCCTCTTGATCCTGCAGCGCAACCTTCTAACCATTTAAGTCCTTGCAGGCTGTGTCGACCCAACGTGTAGTTACATCTCTAACCCACATAGCAAGCAGGTCTGGCCCAGATCTGGTATCAAGCCGGCACTGCTGGCTGACTTCTGGCATGATAAGACGTATGCCATCCAGATATGGCCAGGCCTGGTATAGATGGCACTGTCTATGTGATGGCATGCCATATCTTGCTCGATTGTGGTTTGGGTCATGTGGCCCAGGCTCATAGAAAACAGGTCTTCCCCTGATCCGGCATCAAGCTGGCACTTCTGACTGACTGGTGTCATGGCAGGGTATATGTCAACCAGATGTGGGCCAGGTCTGGCAATGATGGCACTGTTTATGTTCCTATTTTCCTATTTTAGTTGGAAGACCCAAGTGCCATGTTGATATACTATACTGCTATGGTAGCCAACGTTTCAAATTCAGGTATGACTTTGGGAAAGGAAATGTGCTGTAAAAGAATCAGTTCATTCACTGTCTGAACAGAGGTTCGTAATGTTACTTTTGCACTATTTATGTTCCGGCACATGTTGTTATTACATGGCTTGATTAAGGTACACATTTGGCTGACATCTGGGCCAGCACAGGGTCAGCTGTGTGTCTGCGACTGGCCCGTGGCTGCACACAACTTACACATGGTCCACATACCGCAAAGAATGACGGTCCTTTGGTGCCAGAGATGGGCTAGCACAGGACCACCAGTGTGTCTGCAACTGGCCTTGTGCTGGCCCATGTCTGGGCCTCCTCTGGCAAACCTGATCTGGGCCACCAAAGGGCCGTCAGTCTTTGCGGTATGTGGCCATGTGTAAGCACATTGTGTTGGCCAGATCTGGGCCATACCAATTTTGCTATGTGGGCAGGAGGTGCATGTCAGGTTACGTGGAAGGTTGGGTGAAGGGTTAAAGGGAGTTTCCAGTGACACTGTAAGTTAGGAAGTCTAAATCACACATTAGGCTAACAAACACTCCCAGAATGCTCCCAGTTTCATTCTCACGCGATTCATGTGTTTCTCTGCCCTTTAGGTCAGTCCATTGTGGGGTGCAAATCTGTCATCATCGAAAATGAGGTGTTTGTCATTGTGGCTCAGCTGTTTGGTGGTTCCCACATTTACAAGTTTGATGACGACCAAAGCAGGTTCAATAAGTTCCAGGATATCGAAGTGTCCAAGATCTCTAAGCCCAATGATATTGAGACCTTCCAGATTGGCTCTGATTGGTTCTTTGTGATTGCTGACAGCTCAAAAGCTGGCCTCTCCACCCTCTACAAGTGGAATGATAATGGCTTTTATTCGTACCAGTCACTGCACGAGTGGTACCGCGACACGGATGTAGAGTTTCTGGACTTGGATGGGAAAGCTCACCTTATTCTAGCGAGCCGCTCACAGGTTCCAGTGATCTACCAGTGGAGCCGGAGCAACCAGAAGTTCATCCTGCAGGGTGAGATCCCCAACATGGAGGATGTAGTGGTTGTGAAACACTTCCGGATCAAGGAGGAGCTCTACCTGGCTATGACGCGGTATATCGGTGATTCCAAAGTTCTGCGTTGGGGCACCAAACAGTTTGCTGAGATCCAAGCTTTGCCCTCTCGAGGCTCCATGATTCTCCAGCCGTTCTCTTTCAAGGAACGTTACTATCTGGCTCTGGGAAGCGACTACACCTTCTCACAGATCTACCTGTGGGATGAGGACAACAAAATCTTTGACCGCTTTAAGGAGGTGTACATCCAAGCCCCACGCTCTTTCACCGTGGTATCTACCGACCGCAGGGACTTTATTTTTTCCTCGAGCTTCAAGGGAAACACGCAGATCTTTGAGCACATCATCATCGACCTGAGCTTGTGAGGGCTGTGCCTTATCGTCCCGTCTGAAATCAAATGTCTTCCACTTGAAAGACAAATTCAAGAAGGAAAAAAAAAGAGAAAGGACCTTATGAACTGTTAAATATCCACACCTTCATAGATTTCACTCACAAATTAGAGCTGGGTCAAGATATATTGTGACTATTTCTGAATGGCCTTGCACTCATGGATCCTCAGACTTTCTGAAGTACTACCCTTTCATAACTACTTCTATTCTCTTAAAAATACCACTGAAGTTCATGACGGGTTAAGAAAGAGACATTTAATTGAATCTATCTGGATTTATCTTTTTTTGTTTAATATCTTTCTCTTAGTAGTTTTATGCAGCTATAAAATACATCAGGACCTGAATGAACGTAACAAATTTATTCTGATTTGCGGTGACTGATGATGGATTGAATGATTTTGCCACCTACCTGTATCCTCATACCCTGTGGTAACGTACAGTACCTTGCCTTATCAACACTGGGTCTTTTGTTTGATGGTTACACAGTGCCTCCTTCTGGCCGTGATGAAGTACCACACCCCTCTGCTCTTTCCATTACAGGGAATGTCTAGAAAGCACAAACCTTTAATTATCATAGCTGAGATCATAGAGTGTAGCCGTTTGTTGGAAGGTGTCTTTGTAGATGTTGTAGATTATAATGCATAGAGTAGGAAGCAGTGGTTTGTTGTTACAGTTAGTAAAATATCCAGGACTTGACTTATACAAATTCATTAATGGAGAATCACCATTTAGATACAACTTCTAGATCTGCTGTAATATAATGTGGCAAAGTACAGAGAAACTTTATCAGTATTGCAAAGCAGCTGTGTTTAGATGATGTCAGGGAAAATAAACCTCCTGATATGTTTAAAAGAAAAACTGTTTTGCCCAGTTAACAATATTTTTTTTTACTAACGTCTGAAGTCAGAAGCATCAGAGGCAGAATTTGTATGACCACAAGGAAGGAAAATAAATGTACATGTAAATATATCTTCAAGCTTACTGAATTTTTTTTTCAAACTTTCATTCTGCTTTTGGAAATGCTGAATGTTGACAAGCTCCAAAATGTACATAAACCAAGGATTGTAATGTCACCACCTGTTTGAATGGACCTTTGCACTTACAAAACTCAAATGTTACTGCAGCCTGCAAGAGCATGACATTCAAAAAAGGGTGTTGCCAAATTCTTTTTCGATAAACCTAACAAAGACTAAAAGTGTTTCTAGGTTAACAATATGCAAGCGTTACAATTCTTTTGTATGATTTTGTTTAAACCTAATGAATGTTCCTCTTACAAATATGATGTAATGTCAAAATAAATCTGTGAAAACATGACAAGTTTATTTATCCACTGTAGTGATTAATCACTGACACTGATCATTAAAAATAAAACTTCCCTTCTTTCCCTAAAAAACCCCAAAACCCCAAAACGGACATTATGATTGTAAAGTTGCACAAAGAAAGAAGAAACATTCAGTACTGTCTGGTGTTTGAATGGTCACAGATGCAAAATTGTAAAACCTTATAATGTGCAGTGTGTATGCAATCTAACCAGCATTAAATCTCACCATTATATTCTGGCGTTCACATGTCAGTATTTCAGACACTCAAACACTTAAACATCTCAAACCCACTGTCAAATATGCTGGTTCAAGTGTGGTGATTTGAGCTTCTTCTGCAGACACAAGCAATAAAGCACCTTGCAGTCAACGAACTCCTCTGTATGCCAAGTGTTTTAGAGTCAAATGTGAGGCTGTCTGTCGACAGATAAAGCTTCTCTAAATTAGCCATGCAACAGGATAATGACCCAAGCACAGCAGCAAATCTACATCATGGAAGTCCAGACCTCAACCTGACTGAAATGCTGTGTATAAAGGAATGCTTGCAAATGTCATTGATTTGAAGTTATTGCTGCTAACTGCTGGTTCTGTTAACGACTCAATCATAGAATGATTACGATATCAAACTAAAACAAATGCCTGAATCCTAAATTGTGATATCCTATTGTGGTGATCTAAAATGTAACACTAAATGTGATTAAAACACTAATAATCTGGACTCCTGGGCTGAACGACCGCGAGGATCACCAGCCCGAGGAAAGACAAAATACACATGACTCTGTGACAAAGACAATTCATTCTTGAATGAAGACATTGATCAGACACATTTAAATGCAGCCATTTTTTATTATGAAATTATGGGAGAGAGAAGGGGGAGGGGGGGGGGTTTCAAGGAAAGGATGAAAGGAGGAAAGAGATAGAGGAGAGAAACCCCAACAATGCCTCTGAGCAAGCACTAGCGACGGTGGATAGGAAAAACTCCCTTTAAAGGAAGAAACCTATGACAGAACCAGGCTCTAGAGGGGCAGTCAACTGTCGGGACTGGTTGGGGGTAGGGTGAAAAGAGAGAGAGGGGGAGGGAGATGGACAGTGTTAGAGCCAATTTTGTTATTATGAAATATTGGGGAGAGAGGGGGGAGAGGAGAAGGGAAAATTAAGCTGGAACAGAGGTGGAGAGATGAGGCAGGAGTGCCCTGCGGAGGAAGAGCGGAAGCACTTTTTCTTCTTCTTGGTGCTTTTCCACAAGCACTTTCTTCTCTAGTATGAGGGATCTCAACTCGTCCACTGTTTCATTTTGCTTCTTAAGTTTGTTGCATATTTTTTCCACTTCTTCTGATTTGGCTTGTTCTTCTTTGAGCCTTTCTTTGAGTTCTTTAGCTGTTGCCTCCTGTTTGCACTTTCTCCTTTTCTCCTTCCAGTTCAGCTGTTGTGTGCTTATTTTGTTGCCAGTTCTTGCAGCTTTTGCTTTGTCTTCTCAAAGTCTTGGACAAGAAGAAGTTTTTCTTGTTCTGCTTTGTCCTGTTGTTCTTTTCTTGACACAGCTCTTCATATTCTTCCGTGTTTCATAATGCATTGCCTGCAGTGCTCTGTATTTTCCTTCCATGCCTTGGAGCTGGCATTGCATTTCCCTGGTTTATGACCAGTTGTTGTTCACTTCAAGGATTTTTGTATTATTTAGCAAAGCTTCATCGAGCTTTACTTGCAAGCATTCATGTTTTTCTCCATGTTCTGAATCTTGCAATCTAATTCTTTTTGTTTCATCTCCTGTTGCTTTTTCTCTTGCAGCAACTCGTCATATTTGTGCTTGTTTCTTTAAGCCTTGCCTGCAGCATCCTGTCTTTTCCCTCCATGTGTTGGAGTTGCCTCTCATGTCTCGCTTCTTTATGTCCTCTTGGTTCTTCTTTCGAGGATCGCTTCATTTATTTGCAGAGCTTCATCAAGCTTTACTTGCAGCTCGTCATTTTCTTTCTTGATGTACTTAACCTCGCGGCCATTCGCCTTTGTTTGATCTGCTGCTGCCTTTTCTCTTGAAGAACCTCTTTATTTGTTTCCTGATTTTTATCATCCCTTGCTTTTACCACTCTGTATTTGATCTCCATCTTTTCAAGTTCATCATGCATCTGTCTTTCTCTCATGTCCTGTTGTGTCTTCTCCTGGAGGATTTCTTTAATTTTTCTTGAGCTTCATCCAGCTTTCCTTGGAGCTCTTGGTTCCTTTCCTCCATGTCTTTGATATCCCACTGTTTTCATCAAATACTCTCCTTTTCTTGGAGCAGGTAGGACATTTTTTTTAATTGAGCGCTCTGTCTCTCATTTTCCTCCATCAATAAGACAATCTTCTCTCTGTTAAGAAGATTTTCATTCTCCATTTCTGCCAAGCGCTTCTCCTCTAAGTCAACTTGCTCAGCCCAGGGAAGAGAGGAGAGGTAAGGGTCTTCTGGTTCATCCCAGGGAAGAGCGCCGGGGTCAACTTCTTGACTTTTTGGTTCTTCACCTTGAGACATGTTGGAGTCTGGAGTCAGGATCCAAATGTTTCTAAATGGCTAATAGTTGAGGGCTGCAACAGAAATGCTGCCAGTAATGGACTAAAAGTCGTTGTTTTCACTGTTATTTGTCGGTTTAGGATCAAATGATCACGTTGGTGGTAAGACTCTAAATCTGTGTCACGAACAGTCGAAGGCTGCGAACATAGATGCTGCAAATAACAGACTAAA
>NW_020329083.1:0-28842 GCF_001858045.2 Oreochromis niloticus | reverse complement strand
TAACATTTCAAACTATTTACAGAACAATCAGCTGTTCTGCATCAAATCTGATGCCACACAAATTATTTGTGCCACTCCAAAAAATAATTTCTGTCACTATGAGATAAAGGAGAACAACAGCCTGATACCTGCAGGCCTGACAAGCAGGAGATGTATCACTGCTGTAACACCTGTAACATTCAGCAGCTGCCTCATTGTTCTGACACACCACAACAAAACTATTGACTACACTAACTACACACTAACTACACAAGATTTGCGCTAAACGTCTCAAATCTCTCACATGTCAGAACACCGCCGTCACTCCTAAAACTTCCCCCGTTTCTTAACAACTAGATGCCACGTTGCCATATCATTTTTTGATTGGTCGACACGGTACTTTTTCGACCAATAGGAAAGGGGGTTGGGATTTTTGGTTGTTTGTTTGCTCACAGCGGAGAGTGCTTTCGAGCGTTTTCCTTGTAAAACGCCGTTTTACCGTTTCTTTCCCACAGTAAATATAAACAACGATAGTATTCAGGAAGAAAACCAAACATGCAGATATTTTTATCATAACTCTTTTACGTGGCCCATCAACACAATTTAAAAACTGGTATAAGTCCACACTTTTCCCGTCAATTGTTTCCGTCTGTCCTGCTCACATCTCCAATGGTTGTACGCGTTGTCATTAACGTGGCTTCACTGCACATCAGCCACCCCCTTTGCTAGCTAAAAAATACACCGTGTCGGCACATAGGACGCTGTCATAGCGTGTCAACAACGTTGATTGGCTGCGTATACGAATGTGAATGCAATTATTGGCTGGACTATAGGATAAGGTGGCATCGTTCTAATCCCATACAGGAGCAGCCAGTCACTTACTGACTAACACTGCAAAACAGAATTGTTAAAGTTTTAATTTTAATTTCAATTCAGGTTAGATTTTTTTGTGCGCAACGCAGATTTTCTGTGCGCAGAGACCGTGCCAGCAGTGCGCAATTGGCGCACGTGCGCAGCTTAGAGGGAACATTGATGAAGACTCTTAAAGCACGACAAGGGTTAAAACCTTTGTTTTACCATTTATGAGGTAAAACTGTGGAACAGTTTTCCTGTGGACCTACAGCAATGTTCAAGCATTAGTCAGTTCACAAAGATGTTCAAAAACTGCTTTGGAAGAAAATGAAAGTAATAAAGTTGTAGACTTTTAGTCAAGACCGCCTAAACCAAGATCAAGACAATACCAAGATTAGAGGGTATCGAGACCAAGACAAGACAAGACAAGACCAAGACCAAGACAGAGACAAAAAGGTCTTTAAACTGCAGCCAGGTACTGCTTTGTTTACAGGTGTCAGGCATATTTCTGTGTTTTTGCGATGCACTCGCACAGCCGTCCTCACCGCTGTCTCACTCACTTACTGAGAGGACAGACGCACGCTCCACTTGACTGCAAAGCAGATAATGCTATTAGAAATTGAAATAAAGTAAAAAACTTACTTTTGGCATACAAATTACTTTTTCGTGTTATATTGTCTGTGTTTGACAAAATGTGCTGATTTTTCACATGTGATAGCAGAACTGAATTGGGCATGCACAGGATGAGTCACATCATTTGAAACTTAGCCCTGATTGGAGAAATTATCCCCGGTCTCCCCTATTATGTCTGTGTGTTAAATATACAAGTTGTGGCCATTTTCACAAGATTTGATTGTTTAAAATTCACATGGACAAAGTAGGATTCTGGGGGACACGAGGTGTGCTCCAGCAAAAATTTCCTCTGTGGTCCCATTAAAGGGATTTTTCTACCAGCTATTTTTGTGCAAAGCTAATTGAACCTTGTGCTATATTAATGTATCATTAAAGTAACATTAATACATAAGAAAATTACCTTTACTTCTTTAAATTTTAATTCTCATAAATATACGCAGCTTGAATCAGTTTGGTAGAACATGAGCAGAGAAAAGACGAAAGATTTTAAAATATCTCTACATTGTAGAGAGCGACTCTAAACAGAAAATGAGTAAGAACGGTTAAAGTGGGATTCAGCAGGTGGGGGAACTCTAAAATTGGTTGTAGTGGCTCAACAAGAGGTTAAAAATCGCAATTTCTATTCAAAGCTTCAGTAAATTTTCTTTGTGTCCAGGCTGTGATCAGCTGATCTGGGCTGGTGCTTTGAGGTCCTGATCTGAATTAGACAGGTTTCAAGGATTTCGAGTGCTCAGGCAAATAGAAAAGTGCTGTACAAAACCAGTCCATTTACCATTTGGTTTACTAGCTGGCAAAATGTTGAAATTGATCAAAAATATACTTTTCTTTTTCTTCTTGTTGATCCATAGATTCATTGAGAGTAACAAACTAGAGACTACATCCAAATATGCCTTCAGAGGACTCAGGGACCTGACTCACTTGTATGTTCCAGTGACTGAAAATACAACTGTTATCTGTTATACATGATTTAATGATGTCTTTTTCATAATCAACTGCATTTGTTTCCAGGTCTTTGGCAAACATAACATTAAAGCCTTGCCCAGGGACCTCTCATTGACCTTGACTCCTTATAGAGCTGTAAGTTTGTACATAGTTAAATAGGCAAATAGCGTACTGAGTAATTCTTGCAGTCTGTCTTTCTCCCAATTCAGCCATGAAACACAATATTCCCTTTCTGCAGGACCTGCGAGGCAATGCCTTTGAATGTGACTGCAGAGCCAAGTGGCTTATGACGTGGTTAAAGAACACCAATGCCACAGTGTCGGATGTTGTGTGCTGGACCAGAGGACATGAAGGGCAAGCGCCTCAATGATATGACCAGCCTGCAGAATGAGTGTGTCTCCACAGGTGAGAAACACCTGAGCCAGCTGCCCTTCTCTCATGTCCAGCTGAGATCAGGATCAGAACTCAGCACAGTCTTTCTAAGTTGTGTAGAGGTTATTCATTTAACGTGGCTTTGCTGGTTTGTGAAAAATACATTTCCCGATGTTCCTTTCCACAGATTTCATCCTTCATCAGTCTGTTGCCTCAGAATCGTTGTCTGTTGACACATTCAGCTATAAGAATGATGTCTACGTGGCCATTTCTGCTCCCAGCACAGAGAGCTGTATGATTTTCCAGTGGGACCACATAGAAATGAACTTCAGGACTTATGATAACATCACAGGTAAATTTTGATTTCGACTTTTGCAGGAAATGTGTCCTAACTTACGAGATAACTGGAAACCCCTCTTGATCCTGCAGCGCAACCTTCTAACCATTTAAGTCCTTGCAGGCTGTGTCGACCCAACGTGTAGTTACATCTCTAACCCACATAGCAAGCAGGTCTGGCCCAGATCTGGTATCAGCCGGCACTGCTGGCTGACTTCTGGCATGATAAGACGTATGCCATCCAGATATGGCCAGGCTGTATAGATGGCAACTGTCTATGTGATGGCATGCCATATCTTGCTCGATTGTGGTTTGGGTCATGTGGCCCAGGCTCATAGAAAACAGTCTCCCCTGATCCGGCCATCAAGCTGGCACTTCTGACTGACTGGTGTCATGGCAGGGTATATGTCAACCAGATTGGGCCAGGTCTGGCAATGATGGCACTTTATGTTCCTATTTCCTATTTAGTTGGAAGACCCAAGTGCCATGTTGATAACTATACTGCTATGGTAGCCAACGTTCAAATTCAGGTATGACTTGGGAAAGGAAATGTGCTGTAAAGAATCAGTTCATCACTGTCTGACAGAGTTCGTAATGTTACTTTGCACATATTATGTTCGGCACATGTGTTATTACATGGCTTGATTAAGGTACACATTGGCTGACATCTGGGCCAGCACAGGGTCAGCTGTGTTCTGCGACTGGCCCGTGGCTGCACACAACTACACATGGCCCACATACCGCAAAGAATGACGTCCTTTGTGCCAGAGATGGGCTAGCACAGGACCACCAGTGTGTCTGCAACTGGCCTTGGCTGGCCCATGTCTGGGCCTCCTTGGCAAACCTGATCTGGGCCACAAAGGGCCGTCAGTCTTTGCGGTATGTGGCCATGTGTAAGCACATTGTTGGGCCAGATCTGGGCCATACCAATTTTGCTATGTGGGCAGGAGGTGCATGTCAGGTTACGTGAAGTTGGGTGAAGGGTTAAAGGGAGTTCCAGTGACACTGTAAGTTAGGAAGTCTAAATCACACATTAGCTAACAACACTCCCAGAATGCCCCAGTTTCATTCTCACCGATTCATGTGTTTCTCTGCCCTTTAGGTCAGTCCATTGTGGGGTGCAAATCTGTCATCATCGAAAATGAGGTGTTTGTCATTGTGGCTCAGCTGTTTGGTGGTTCCCACATTACAAGTTGATGACGACCAAAGCAGGTTCAATAAGTTCCAGGATATCGAAGTGTCCAAGATCTCTAAGCCCAATGATATTGAGGCTTCCAGATTGGCTCTGATTGGTTCTTTGTGATTGCTGACAGCTCAAAGCTGGCCTCCACCCTCTACAAGTGGAATGATAATGGTTATTCGTACCAGTCACTGCACGAGTGTAGGTACGCGACACGGATGTAGAGTTTCTGGACTTGGATGGGAAAGCTCACCTTATTCTAGCGAGCCGCTCACAGGTTCAGTGATCTACCATGGAGCCGGAGCAACCAGAAGTTCATCCTGCAGGGTGAGTCCCAACATGGAGGATGTAGTGTTGTGAAACACTTCCGGATCAAGGAGGAGCTCTACCTGGCTATGACGCGGTAATCGGTGATTCCAAAGTTCTGCGTTGGGGCACCAAACAGTTGCTGAGATCCAAGCTTTGCCCTCTCGAGGCTCCATGATTCTCAGCCGTTCTCTTCAAGGAACGTTACTATCTGCTCTGGGAAGCGACTACACCTTCTCACAGATCTACCTGTGGGATGAGGACAACAAAATCTTTGACCGCTTTAAGGAGGTGTACATCCAAGCCCCACGCTCTTTCACCGTGTATCTACCGACCGCAGGACTTTATTTTTCCTCGAGCTTCAAGGAAACACGCAGATCTTTGAGCACATCATCATCGACCTGAGCTTGTGAGGGCTGTCCTATCGTCCCGTCTGAAATCAAATGTCTTCCACTTGAAAGACAAATTCAAGAAGGAAGAAAAAAGAAAGGACCTTATGAACTGTTAATATCCACACCTTCATAGATTTCACTCACAATTAGAGCTGGTCAAGATTATTGTGACTATTTCTGAATGGCCTTGCACTCATGGATCCTCAGACTTTCTGAAGTACTACCCTTCATAACTATACTATTCTCTTAAAATACCACTGAAGTTCATAATGATATGCTATCTGGATTTATCTTTTTTGTTTAATATCTTTCTCTTAGTAGTTTTATGCAGCTATAAAAATACATCAGACCTGAATGAACGTAACAAATTTATTCTGATTTGCGGTGACTGATGATGGATTGAATGATTTGCCACTACCTGATCTCATACCCTGGTAACGTACAGTACCTTGCTTATCAACACTGGGTCTTTTGTTTGATGTACACAGTGCCTCCTTCTGGCCGTGATGAAGTACCACACCCCTCTGCTCTTTCCATTACAGGGAATGTCTAGAAGCACAAACCTTTAATTATCATAGCTGAGATCATAGAGTGTAGCCGTTTGTTGGAAGGTGTCTTTGTAGATGCTGTAGATTATAATGCATAGAGTAGGAAGCAGTGGTTTGTTGTTACAGTTAGTAAATATCCAGACTGACCTTATACAAATTCATTAATGGAGAATCACCATTTAGATACAACTTCTAGATCTGCTGTAATTAATGTGGCAAAGTACAGAGAAACTTTATCAGTATTGCAAAGGAGCTGTGTTTAGATGATGCAGGGAAAATAAACCCCTGATATGTTTAAAGAAAACTGTTTTGCCCAGTAACAATATTTTTTTACTAACATCTGAAGTCAGAAGCATCAGAGGCAGAATTTGTATGACCACAAGGAAGGAAAATAAATGTACATGTAAATATATCTTCAAGCTTACTGAATTTTTTTTCAAACTTTCATCTGCTTTGGAAATGCTGAATGTTGACAAGCTCCAAAATGTACATAAACCAAGGATTGTAATGTCACCACCTGTTTGATGGACCTTTGCACTTACAAACTCAAATGTTACTGCAGCCTGCAAGAGCATGACATTCAAAAAAGGGTGTTTGCCAAATTCTTTTTAGATAAACCTAACAAAGACTAAAAGTGCTTCTAGGTTAACATATGCAAGCGTTACAATCTTTGTATGATTTTGTTTAAACCTAATGAATGTTCCTCTTACAAATATGATGTAATCAAAATAAATCTGTGAAAACATGACAAGTTTATTTATCCACTGTAGTGATTAATCACTGATACTGATCATTAAAAATAAAACTTCCCTTCTTTCCTAAAAAACCCCAAAACCCCAAAACGGACATTATGATTGTAAAGTTGCACAAAGAAAGAAGAAACATTCAGTACTGTCTGGTGTTTGAATGGTCACAGATGCAAAATTGTAAAACTTATAATGTGCAGTGTGTATGCAATCTAACCAGCATTAAAATCTCACCATTATATTCTGGCGTTCACATGTCAGTATTCAGACACTCAAACCTTAAACATCTCAAACCCACTGTCAAATATGCTGGTTCAAGTGTGGTGATTTGAGCTTCTTCTGCAGACACAAGCATAAAGCACCTTGCAGTCAACGAACTCCTCTGTATGACAAAGTGTTTTAGAGTCAAATGTGAGGCTGTCTGTCCGACAGATAAAGCTTCTCTAAATTAGGCCATGCACAGGATAATGACCCCAAGCACAGCAGCAAATTACATCATGGAAGTCCAGACCTCAACCTGACTGAAATGCTGTGTATAAAGGAATGCTTGCAAATGTCATTGATTTGAAGTTATTGCTGCAACTGCTGGTTCTGTTAACGACTCAATCATAGAATGATACGATATCAAACTAAACAAATGCCTGAATCCTAAATTGTGGATATCCTATTGTGGTGATCTAAAATGTAACACTAAATGTGATTAAAACACTAATAATCTGGACTCCTGGGCTGAACGACCGCGAGGATCACCAGCCCGAGGAAAAGACAAAATACACATGACTCTGTGACAAAGACAATTCATTCTTGAATGAAGACATTGATCAGACATATTAAAATGCAGCCATTGTATTATTATGAAATTATTGGGGAGAGAGAAGGGGGAGGGGGGGGGGGGTTGTCAAGGAAAGGGATAGAAAGGAGGAAAGAGATAGAGGAGAGAAAACCCCAACAATGCCCTCTGAGCAAGCACTAGGCGACGGTGGATAGGAAAAACTCCCTTTAAAGGAAGAAACCTATGACAGAACCAGGCTCTAGAGGGGCAGTCAACTGTCGGGACTGGTTGGGGGGTGAGGGTGAAAAGAGAGAGAGGGGGAGGGAGATGGGACAGGTGTTAGGAGCCAATTTTGTTTATTTGAAATTATGGGGAGAGAGGGGAGGGAGAGGAGAAGGGAAATTAAGCTGGAACAGAGGTGGAGGAAGATGAGGCAGGAGTGGCCCTGCGGAGGAAGAAGCGGAAGCACTTTTTCTTCTTCTTGAGTTGCTTTTCCACAAGCACTTTCTTCTCTAGTATGAGGGATCTCAACTCGTCCACTGTTTCTGTATTTTGCTTCTTAAGTTTGTTGCATATTTTTCCACTTCTTCTGATTTGGCTTGTTCTTCTTTGAGCCTTTCTTTGAGTTCTTTAGCTGTTGCCTCCTGCTTTTGCACTTTCTCCTTTTCTCCTTCCAGTTCAGCTGTTGTGTGCTTAATTTTGTTGCCAAGTTCTTGCAGCTTTTGCTTTGTCTTCTCAAAGTCTGGACAAGAAGAAGTTTTTCTTTGTTCTGCTTTATGTCTGTTGTTCTTTTTCTTGACACAGCTCTTCATATTTTTCCGTGTTTCATAATGCATTGCCTGCAGTGCTCTGTATTTTCCTTCCATGCCTTGGAGCTGGCATTGCATTTCTCCCTGGTTTATGACCAGTTGTTGTTTCACTTCAAGGATTTTGTATTTTTAGCAAAGCTCATCGAGCTTTACTTGCAAGCTTCATTGTTTTTCTCCATGTTCTGAATCTTGCAATCTAATTCTTTTTGTTTCATCTCCTGTTGCTTTTTCTCTTGCAGCAACTCGTCATATTTGTGCATGTTTCTTTAAGCCTTGCCTGCAGCATCCTGTCTTTCCTCCATGTGTTGGAGTTGCCTCTCCATGTCTCGCTTCTTTATGTCCTCTTGGTTCTTCTCTTCGAGGATCGCTTCATTTATTTGCAGAGCTTCATCAAGCTTTACTTGCAGCTCGTCATTTTCTTTCTTGATGTACTTAACCTCGCGGCCCATTCGCCTTTGTTTGATCTGCTGCTGCCTTTTCTCTTGAAGAACCTCTTTATTTGTTTCCTGATTTTATCATCCCTTGCTTTTACCACTCTGTATTTGATCTCCATCTTTTCAAGTTCATCATGCATCTGTCTTTCTCTCATGTCCTGTTGTGTCTTCTCCTGGAGGATTTCTTTAATTTTTCTTGAGCTTCATCCAGCTTTCCTTGGAGCTCTTGGTTCCTTTCCTCCATGTCTTTGATATCCCACTGTTTTTCATCAATAATACTCTCCTTTCTTGGAGCAGGTAGGACATTTTTTTTAATTGAGCGCTCTGTCTCTCATTTTCCTCCATCAATAAGACAATCTTCTCTCTGTTAAGAAGATTTCATTCTCCATTTCTGCCAAGCGCTTCTCCTCTAAGTCAACTTGCTCAGCCCAGGGAAGAGAGGAGAGGTAAGGGTCTTCTGGTTCATCCCAGGGAAGAGCGCCGGGGTCAACTTCTTGACTTTTGGTTCTTCACCTTGAGACATGTTGGAGTCTGGAGTCAGGATCCAAATGTTTCTAAATGGCTAATAGTTGAGGGCTGCAGACAGAAATGCTGCCAGTAATGGACTAAAGTCGTTGTTTTCACTGTTATCTGTCGTTTTAGGATCAAATGATCACGTTGGTGGTAAGACTCTAAATCTGTGTCACGAACAGTCGAAGGCTGCGAACATAGTGCTGCAAATAACAGACTAAAAGTTGTTGCTTCTCACCCCTATTATGGGTTTAAGGATCAAAGGCTCAAAGTGGTGGTAAGATTCTAATGGGTGCGATGTCACGATTCTGGACAACATGGTTACCATAGTTAGAATAATAAACTTTATGATGTGTTGCTAACATTTTGGTTGTTGTGATGATTCAAATTTGTTCAGTAAACTTCATCAAAATGAACATGTGTTGACATAAGCATATATTTGGATCTCATCTTCTTATTAAATGTAGCTAATGTCCAATAAACTGAACTCTGGACTTACTTAACACTAATATTTCATATATTACTTCAACTCACAAATTTAATTAAAGGGTTTGTATTAAATTATAACGTAATAAAAAACCACAGTGCACATGTGCAAGTAACAGTAGCCAGCTGCTGCCACAAGAGGGTGACGAATTAAAGGTTCACAGAGAGATCTCTTTACTTTGGACATTTAAACAATGTGTATTATTACATTTGATTAAACAAGCACTGCTTTTCCTCCAGGCTTTCTAAAACTCTTTCAAAGTTTCTCTTTTCAGTCTTTTCAGTCCAGTCCTTGTACCAAAACTTTATCTCATGAAACTGGATGAATGGAGGACAAAAGACGATGTTTAGACCTAAACCCCCACTATCTACACCAGCTGAATAGCATCTGAAAATCACATCTTAACAGACAGACAAAGTCCAGCAAGTCTCCACACAGGACCTGAGAGATGCATCTGAACCTTCAGTTCACTCCAAGATCACACATGTGCAGGAGAACTGAGTGCTGCTGTCAGATTGAAAAGTGCTTTAAACATGATGATACTGTCTTTGTTAAACAGCAGAATAGGTTTATAAAGTATCATTAACTAAAAGTGGTGAAATAAATATCTCTAAATCTACTAAATGTAGAATTTTAAATTTTGGACAGTTTAGTATTACAGCTGCTGATTAAACAATAGAGACAGATGTGTAGTAAAACTTTTATTTAGTGTTTCAAGTCAAAACAAACAGAGCAGAGATACAGAGAAAGTCTTTTGATGAAAAAATGAAGATACTCAATGTTGAGTTTCCCCTAATCATGTGTGTGCAGTTGGGTGAATGAGGCTGTGTCGAGTGTTCAGACTGAGTAGAAATGCACTGTGCTTGTCCATTTACATCCTTTAGATCCAATCTTGACTCTTTTGCCCACTAAAATAATAAACCAGTACTTCTTTCTGTATGTAATATAATCTAAAGCATCCACAGTAACATTTTCCACCATACAACTGCACTCTAAGGTCAGCACGGTGGTGCAGTGGTTGGTACTGTTGCCTCACAGCAAGAAGGTCGTGCATGTGAATCTGCTGGCTGCTGTTTGCATGTTGTGTTGTCTGAGGGTGCTCCGGCTCCCTCTCACACTCCAGCAACTCGCTCTTTAGGTTAAGGCGATCGTGGCTCAAGACTTGGGAGTTGCCTTGTAATGGGAAGGTTGCCGGTTTGAGCCGCGCCCTGTGGCTGTGGCTACAATGTAGCTTGCTACCATCGGTGTGTCAATGGGTGGATGACTGGATGTGTAAAGTGCTTTAGGGTCCTTAGGGACTAGTAAAGCGCTATACAAATAAGGCCATTTAATTGGTGATTCTTTTGGCAATTACAATCATCTATTGTCAATGGGATCATGAGTGGTGAACTGTCAAGTGTGTACCCTGAGTTTTACCTTGTGAAAGCTGGGATAGTCCTCAAGCCATCTCCAGCAACCCTTAAGTGCTTAAGAGAAGGAAGAAGGAAAGGAAGGAAGGATAACTACACTTTATGATCTCAGCTGTGATTATTAAAGGTTTGTGCTTTCTAGACATTCCCTGTAATAGAAAGAGCAGAGGGGTGTAGTACTTCATCACGGCCAGAGGGAGGCACTGTGGAACCATCAAACAAAAGACCCAGTGCTGATAAGGCAACATGCTGTCCATTACCACCAGGTATGAGGACACAAGGTAGGTGGCAAACTCATCTGATCCATCCTCAGTCGCCCCAAATGAGAATAAATGTGTTACTTTCCTTCAAGTCCTGTCGTATTATTTGTATCTACAAAACTATTAGAACAGAAATATTTAACTTAAAAAGATAAATCCAAATAGATGAATGGATCTTTTTTTTTTTTACCTTCATGAATGTCATGAATATTTTCTGGAGAATAGAAGTGGTACTTATATAATGGTAGTGCCCATTGCCTGAGATCCCATGATTGTAAGGTGACTGAGAAATATTTTAATTACACGGTTGTTGATGTGATTCAGTCTTCAGCACTACGGTCACCCCGGTGTGTCGGCCACAACACCAATTAAAGCCAAACTGTCTCAGAGTGTAGAAGAAGAAGCTTGAGGTTTGTTCTGAAACTTATAAACACCTGTATAAGAACAGAATAGACTTGTCCTATAAACTTTGGGGCCTTTCTACACTACTCTGCGATGGCTCTTGATAAAACTTAAATATGTGGGATGATCTTGGACAGTTTAAAGTGGGCCTCTGTTCCTGTAAAGTAGATTGTGGTAAGGACCCGACACGCACACTGGATTTCATTCACTATAGGTTAGTTTTATTTTCGTTCTGATGTTCCAGCATCAGTCACACAGGAACAGCTGCTTCTTCCTCCCAGTCTCCGTCCCCGTCATCACTATTTAAAAATAGAGAGAAGAAGATGATCACCTTGAGCAGTCACACCCGCCCTCTCAGCCACACCTTGGCACCGCCCTGAGAGCTCACTGTAACACCCCTCTGCTGCAGCAGGCCGGAGACCACACCCCCGCCACATAGATCATATCACTACTGTGAGATAAAAGTGAAAGAGCAGCTCACAGATCAGTGGGAAGTCACATCAGGAGAACATTAAGTATTTGTAGCGTGTGATTCCCTTGTGTTTTCAGTCTTGAAACAGCTGTTTGTCCCTTCACCAGGCAGGTAAGATCAGCAAAACTGCACCATAGGATGGTTTATACCTAAAATGTTTTTTAAAAATATATTATTAACATAACAAGAGGAAACATAGATTTGATTCTTTATTTATTCATTTCTTTTCTTTTCTTTCATTTTCTCTTAAGCTCAAAGGCTGTTTTTATTTCCACAGTGATGGCAGCAGCAGCGTTCAGGAGCAGAGGACTGGCTGGTGTCAGAAACACCAACGTTTTAATCCTCATCTTTCTGCTGTCCTGGTTTATGTCACAAATTCACTGATGAAAGTAAGAACAAAGTCACTGCTGAATTAACTGTTGTTGAAGGTACTTCTATGAAACATTTATTTGCAAATGTAAAACTACAGTTACTATGTAACTCATTATAAGCATATCAGAGTTTAAATGGACGCATCCTGTTTTTGTAAATTTAAAAAAATTCTGACAAGTTTCTTAGAACAACTTAGGAAATCAGAAAAAGCAAGAGCAGCCAGAAGGAAGGCGGGTCAGTCAGTTTCATCTCTATTGCATGTTATCAGTCAAATTTGGTCATGTAGGAAACAACAAATGCGTATGAGTCATATCAGTGCACACTAAGAGAACTGCAACTCAGTCTGACTGTAGAAGTAAGTTTGACTTATATCCCATTAAGTTATACATATGTAACTTTATTAAATTAATTTGGTACATGTTGTGGTAAACAGAGAATGTCTTTTGCTTTCAGATATTGACCAATAATTCATTAATGTTCGATTATATTTTTAAACATTATACATGTGTATGTAATTTGTATGTAACTGTATCATGTGAAGATTTTCTCTTGCGCTTCTTCGTCAAGCCTAAAGTTAAAATAAATCAGAGCTGATGCTCTTGTACAAACTGTAGCATCCTCCCCGCCCACTTACAATGGAGACGATGACTGTCTTACTTGCTTCCTAACTTTTCTTGAATTGTTCTTGAAATTAACAATTCTGAAGTTTATGGATTTTATAAAATATAAAACTGCAAAAATTATGTACAAAGCCAGACACAGTACCAGGAAATGTACAGAGGATGAATTGAGGGGAAAATTAAATATGAAGACCAATGTTCCCTCTAATTTTTCATGTGTCTGAGCGAACACACAAACTCCCTGAGCGATCCCTTGGACCACTGTGAGCGACATCAGACGTGTGCACTGTGGTCACGCCAGCATCTAATCCATCCAAGTTACATGGTTTATTACAATAATCAAATTACAGCATTTACATTTATGTTAGACTACTTTTAATTAACTGCTTTAGCCCACTTACAATGAAAATTTAAAAAATCCTGTTCATGACCTGTGTAGTATGTTAACACTATTGGAAGTAAAAATAACTTTCACTCCAATTTGAAAACACAACTTTTTCTTTTTTTCTTCATAAAGTCTGAGTCTGTGGTCTGGGAGAGTCCTATAACTCTCTGTCTGCAAAATACAGTATATAATGACCAATGCTGGCAATTAATTATATAGTTACTACTTCAAAAAGTAACTCAGTTTGGCAAACAACAAAGTTTTTTGCAGCTATTTTTTTAATGCAGTCAAGGCGTTTTTAAATAAACATTTCAAACTATTTACAGAACAATCAGCTGTTCTGCATCAAATCTGATGCCACACAAATTATTTGTGCCACTCCAAAAAATAATTTCTGTCCACTATGAGATAAAGGAGAACAACAGCCTGATACCTGCAGGCCTGACAGCAGGAGATGTATCACTGCTGTAACACCTGTAACATTCAGCAGCCGCCTCATTGTTCTGACACACCAACAAAACTATTGACTACACTACACACTAACTACACACTAACTACACAAGATTTGCGCTAAACATCTCAAATCTCTCACATGTCAGAACACCGCCGTCACTCCTAAAACTTCCCCCCGTTTCTTAACAACTAGATGCCACGTTGCCATATCATTTTTGATTGGTCGACACGGTACTTTTTCGACCAATAGGAAAGGGTGGGGTTTTTGGTGTTGTGTTTGCTCACAGGCTTTCGAGCGTTTTCCTTGTAAAACGCCGTTTTTACCGTTTCTTCCCACAGTAAATATAACAACGATAGTATTCAGGAAGAAAACCAAACATTGCAGATATTTTATCATAACTCTGGTTTACGTGGCCCATCAACACAATTTAAAAACTGGTATAAAGTCCACACTTTTCCCGTCAATTGTTCCGTCTGTCCTGCTCACATCTCCAATGGTTGTACGCGTTGTCATTAACGTGGCTTCACTGCACATCAGCCACGCCCCTTTGCTAGCTAAAACACCGGTGTCGGCACATAGGACGCTGTCATAGCGTGTCAACAACGTTGATTGGCTGCGTATACGAATGTGAATCGCATTATTGGCTGGACTATAGGATAAGGTGGCATCGTTCTAATCCATACAGGAGCAGCCAGTCACTTACTGACTAACACTGCAAAACAGAATTGTTAAAGTTTTAATTTTAATTTCAATTCAGGTTAGATTTTTTTGTGCGCAACGCAGATTTTCTGTGCGCAGAGACCGTGCCAGCAGTGCGCAATTGCGCACGTGCGCAGCTTAGAGGGAACATTGATGAAGACTCTTAAAGCACGGACAAGGGTTAAAACCTTTTGTTTACCATTTATGAGGTAAAACTGTGGAACAGTTTTCCTGTGGACCTACAGCAATGTTCAAGCATTAGTCAGTTCACAAAGATGTTTCAAAAACTGCTTTGGAAGAAAATGAAAGTAATAAAGTTGTAGACTTTTAGTCAAGACCGCCTAAACCAAGATCAAGACAATACCAAGATTAGAGGGTATCGAGACCAAGACAAGACAAGACAAGACCAAGACAGAGACAAAAAGGTCTTTAAACTGCAGCCAGGTACTGCTTTGTTTACAGGTGTCAGGCATATTTCTGTGTTTTTGCGATGCACTCGCACAGCCGTCCTCACCGCTGTCTCACTCACTTACTGAGAGGACAGACGCACGCTCCACTTGACTGCAAAGCAGATAATGCTATTAGAAATTGAAATAAAGTAGAAAAACTTACTTTTTGGCATACAAATTACTTTTTTTCGTGTTATATTGTCTGTGTTTGACAAAATGTGCTGATTTTTCACATGTGATAGCAGAACTGAATTGGGCATGCACAGGATGAGTCACATCATTTGAAACTTAGCCCTGATTGGAGAAATTATCCCCGGTCTCCCCTATTATGTCTGTGTTAAATATACAAGTTGTGGCCATTTTCACAAGATTTGATTGTTTAAAATTCACATGGACAAAGTAAGGATTCTGGGGACACGAGGTGTGCTCCAGCAAATATTTCCTCTGTGGTCCCATTAAAGGGATTTTTCTACCAGCTATTTTTGTGCAAAGCTAATTGAACCTTGTGCTATATTAATGTATCATTAAAGTAACATTAATACATAAGAAAATTACCTTTACTTCTTTAAATTTTAATTCTCATAAATATACGCAGCTTGAATCAGTTTGGTAGAACATGAGCAGAGAAAAAGATGAAAGATTTTAAAATATCTCTACATTGTAGAGAGCGACTCTAAACAGAAAATGAGTAAGGAACGGGTTAAAGTGGGATTCAGCAGGTGGGGAACTCTAAAATTGGTTGTAGTGGCTCAACAAGAGGTTAAAAATCGCAATTTCTATTCAAAGCTTCAGTAAATTTTCTTTGTGTCCAGGCTGTGATCAGCTGATCTGGGCTGCTGGTGCTTTGAGGTCCTGATCTGAATTAGACAGGTTTCAAGGATTTCGAGTGCTCAGGCAAAATAGAAAAGTGCTGTACAAGAACCAGTCCATTTACCATTTGGTTTACTAGCTGGCAAAATGTTGAAATTGATCAAAAAATATACTTTTCTTTTTCTTCTTGTTGATCCATAGATTCATTGAGAGTAACAAACTAGAGACTACATCCAAATATGCCTTCAGAGGACTCAGGGACCTGACTCACTTGTATGTTCCAGTGACTGAAAATACAACTGTTATCTGTTATACATGATTTAATGATGTCTCTTTTTCATAATCAACTGCATTTGTTTCCAGGTCTTTGGCAAACAATAACATTAAAGCCTTGCCCAGGGACCTCCTCATTGACCTTGACTCCCTTATAGAGCTGTAAGTTTGTACATAGTTAAATAGGCAAATAGCGTACTGAGTAATTCTTGCAGTCTGTCTTTCTCCCAATTCAGCCATGAAACACAATATTCCCTTTCTGCAGGGACCTGCGAGGCAATGCCTTTGAATGTGACTGCAGAGCCAAGTGGCTTATGACGTGGTTAAAGAACACCAATGCCACAGTGTCGGATGTTGTGTGTGCTGGACCAGAGGACATGAAGGGCAAGCGCCTCAATGATATGACCAGCCTGCAGAATGAGTGTGTCTCCACAGGTGAGAAACACCTGAGCCAGCTGCCCTTCTCTCATGTCCAGCTGAGATCAGGATCAGAGAACTCAGCACAGTCTTTCTAAGTTGTGTAGAGGTTATTCATTTAACGTGGCTTTGCTGGTTTGTGAAAAATACATTTCCCGATGTTCCTTTCCACAGATTTCATCCTTCATCAGTCTGTTGCCTCAGAATCGTTGTCTGTTGACACATTCAGCTATAAGAATGATGTCTACGTGGCCATTTCTGCTCCCAGCACAGAGAGCTGTATGATTTTCCAGTGGGACCACATAGAAATGAACTTCAGGACTTATGATAACATCACAGGTAAATTTTGATTTCGACTTTTGCAGGAAATGTGTCCTAACTTACGAGATAACTGGAAACCCCTCTTGATCCTGCAGCGCAACCTTCTAACCATTTAAGTCCTTGCAGGCTGTGTCGACCCAACGTGTAGTTACATCTCTAACCCACATAGCAAGCAGGTCTGGCCCAGATCTGGTATCAAGCCGGCACTGCTGGCTGACTTCTGGCATGATAAGACGTATGCCATCCAGATATGGGCCAGGCCTGGTATAGATGGCACTGTCTATGTGATGGCATGCCATATCTTGCTCGATTGTGGTTTGGGTCATGTGGCCCAGGCTCATAGAAAACAGGTCTTCCCCTGATCCGGCATCAAGCTGGCACTTCTGACTGACTGGTGTCATGGCAGGGTATATGTCAACCAGATGTGGGCCAGGTCTGGCAATGATGGCACTGTTTATGTTCCTATTTTGCTATTTTAGTTGGAAGACCCAAGTGCCATGTTGATATACTATACTGCTATGGTAGCCAACGTTTCAAATTCAGGTATGACTTTGGGAAAGGAAATGTGCTGTAAAAGAATCAGTTCATTCACTGTCTGAACAGAGGTTCGTAATGTTACTTTTGCACTATTATGTTTCGGCACATGTTGTTATTACATGGCTTGATTAAGGTACACATTTGGCTGACATCTGGGCCAGCACAGGGTCAGCTGTGTGTCTGCGACTGGCCGTGGCTGCACACAACTTACACATGGCCCACATACCGCAAAGAATGACGGTCCTTTGGTGCCAGAGATGGGCTAGCACAGGACCACCAGTGTGTCTGCAACTGGCCTTGTGCTGGCCCATGTCTGGGCCTCCTCTGGCAAACCTGATCTGGGCCACCAAAGGGCCGTCAGTCTTTGCGGTATGTGGGCCATGTGTAAGCACATTGTGTTGGCCAGATCTGGGCCATACCAATTTTGCTATGTGGGCAGGAGTGCATGTCAGGTTACGTGGAAGGTTGGGTGAAGGGTTAAAGGGAGTTTCCAGTGACACTGTAAGTTAGGAAGTCTAAATCACACATTAGGCTAACAAACACTCCCAGAATGCTCCCAGTTTCATTCTCACGCGATTCATGTGTTCTCTGCCCTTTAGGTCAGTCCATTGTGGGGTGCAAATCTGTCATCATCGAAAATGAGGTGTTTGTCATTGTGGCTCAGCTGTTGGTGGTTCCCACATTTACAAGTTTGATGACGACCAAAGCAGGTTCAATAAGTTCCAGGATATCGAAGTGTCCAAGATCTCTAAGCCCAATGATATTGAGGCCTTCCAGATTGGCTCTGATTGGTTCTTTGTGATTGCTGACAGCTCAAAAGCTGGCCTCTCCACCCTCTACAAGTGGAATGATAATGGCTTTTATTCGTACCAGTCACTGCACGAGTGGTACCGCGACACGGATGTAGAGTTTCTGGACTTGGATGGGAAAGCTCACCTTATTCTAGCGAGCCGCTCACAGGTTCCAGTGATCTACCAGTGGAGCCGGAGCAACCAGAAGTTCATCCTGCAGGGTGAGATCCCCAACATGGAGGATGTAGTGGTTGTGAAACACTTCCGGATCAAGGAGGAGCTCTACCTGGCTATGACGCGGTATATCGGTGATTCCAAAGTTCTGCGTTGGGGCACCAAACAGTTTGCTGAGATCCAAGCTTGCCCTCTCGAGGCTCCATGATTCTCCAGCCGTTCTCTTTCAAGGAACGTTACTATCTGGCTCTGGGAAGCGACTACACCTTCTCACAGATCTACCTGTGGGATGAGGACAACAAAATCTTTGACCGCTTTAAGGAGGTGTACATCCAAGCCCCACGCTCTTTCACCGTGGTATCTACCGACCGCAGGGACTTTATTTTTCCTCGAGCTTCAAGGGAAACACGCAGATCTTTGAGCACATCATCATCGACCTGAGCTTGTGAGGGGCTGTGCCTTATCGTCCCGTCTGAAATCAAATGTCTTCCACTTGAAAGACAAATTCAAGAAGGAAAAAAAAGAGAAAGGACCTTATGAACTGTTAAATATCCACACCTTCATAGATTTCACTCACAAATTAGAGCTGGGTCAAGATATATTGTGACTATTTCTGAATGGCCTTGCACTCATGGATCCTCAGACTTTCTGAAGTACTACCCTTTCATAACTACTACTATTCTCTTAAAAATACCACTGAAGTTCATGACGGGTTAAAAAAAGAGACATTTAATTGAATCTATCTGGATTTATCTTTTTTTGTTTAATATCTTTCTCTTAGTAGTTTATGCAGCTATAAAAATACATCAGGACCTGAATGAACGTAACAAATTTATTCTGATTTGCGGTGACTGATGATGGATTGAATGATTTTGCCACCTACCTGTATCCTCATACCCTGTGGTAACGTACAGTACCTTGCCTTATCAACACTGGGGTCTTTTGTTTGATGGTTACACAGTGCCTCCTTCTGGCCGTGATGAAGTACCACACCCCTCTGCTCTTTCCATTACAGGGAATGTCTAGAAAGCACAAACCTTTAATTATCATTGCTGAGATCATAGAGTGTAGCCGTTTGTTGGAAGGTGTCTTTGTAGATGCTGTAGATTATAATGCATAGAGTAGGAAGCAGTGGTTTGTTGTTACAGTTAGTAAAATATCCAGGACTTGACCTTATACAAATTCATTAATGGAGAATCACCATTTAGATACAACTTCTAGATCTGCTGTAATATAATGTGGCAAAGTACAGAGAAACTTTATCAGTATTGCAAAGGAGCTGTGTTTAGATGATGTCAGGGAAAATAAACCTCCTGATATGTTTAAAAGAAAAACTGTTTTGCCCAGTTAACAATATTTTTTTTACTAACATCTGAAGTCAGAAGCATCAGAGGCAGAATTTGTATGACCACAAGGAAGGAAAATAAATGTACATGTAAATATATCTTCAAGCTTACTGAATTTTTTTTTCAAACTTTCATTCTGCTTTTGGAAATGCTGAATGTTGACAAGCTCCAAAATGTACATAAACCAAGGATTGTAATGTCACCACCTGTTTGAATGGACCTTTGCACTTACAAAACTCAAATGTTACTGCAGCTGCAAGAGCATGACATTCAAAAAAGGGTGTTTGCCAAATTCTTTTAGATAAACCTAACAAAGACTAAAAGTGCTTCTAGGTTAACAATATGCAAGCATTACAATTCTTTTGTATGATTTTGTTTAAACCTAATGAATGTTCCTCTTACAAATATGATGTAATGTCAAAATAAATCTGTGAAAACATGACAAGTTTATTTATCCACTGTAGTGATTAATCACTGACACTGATCATTAAAAATAAAACTTCCCTTCTTTCCCTAAAAAACCCCAAAACCCCAAAACGGACATTATGATTGTAAAGTTGCACAAAGAAAGAAGAAACATTCAGTACTGTCTGGTGTTTGAATGGTCACAGATGCAAAATTGTAAAACCTTATAATGTGCAGTGTGTATGCAATCTAACCAGCATTAAAATCTCACCATTATATTCTGGCGTTCACATGTCAGTATTTCAGACACTCAAACACTTAAACACCTCAAACCCACTGTCAAATATGCTGGTTCAAGTGTGGTGATTTGAGCTTCTTCTGCAGACACAAGCAATAAAGCACCTTGCAGTCAACGAACTCCTCTGTATGCCAAAGTGTTTTAGAGTCAAATGTGAGGCTGTCTGTCCGACAGATAAAGCTTCTCCTAAATTAGGCCATGCAACAGGATAATGACCCAAGCACAGCAGCAAATCTACATCATGGAAGTCCAGACCTCAACCTGACTGAAATGCTGTGTATAAAGGAATGCTTGCAAATGTCATTGATTTGAAGTTATTGCTGCTAACTGCTGGTTCTGTTAACGACTCAATCATAGAATGATTACGATATCAAACTAAAACAAATGCCTGAATCCTAAATTGTGGATATCCTATTGTGGTGATCTAAAATGTAACACTAAATGTGATTAAAACACTAATAATCTGGACTCCTGGGCTGAACGACCGCGAGGATCACCAGCCCGAGGAAAAGACAAAATACACATGACTCTGTGACAAAGACAATTCATTCTTGAATGAAGACATTGATCAGACATATTTAAAATGCAGCCAATTGTATTTATTATGAAATTATTGGGGAAATAGAAGGGGGAGGGGGGGGGTTGTCAAGGAAAGGGATAGAAAGGAGGAAAGAGATAGAGGAGAGAAAACCCCAACAATGCCCTCTGAGCAAGCACTAGGCGACGGTGGATAGGAAAAACTCCCTTTAAAGGAAGAAACCTATGACAGAACCAGGCTCTAGAGGGGGCAGTCAACTGTCGGGACTGGTTGGGGGGTGAGGGTGAAAAGAGAGAGAGGGGGAGGGAGATGGGACAGGTGTTAGGAGCCAATTTTGTTTATTATGAAATTATTGGGGAGAGAGGGGAGGGAGAGGAGAAGGGAAAATTAAGTTGGAACAGAGGTGGAGGAAGATGAGGCAGGAGTGGCCCTGCGGAGGAAGAAGCGGAAGCACTTTTTCTTCTTCTTGAGTTGCTTTTCCACAAGCACTTTCTTCTCTAGTATGAGGGATCTCAACTCGTCCACTGTTTCTGTATTTTGCTTCTTAAGTTTGTTGCATATTTTTCCACTTCTTCTGATTTGGCTTGTTCTTCTTTGAGCCTTTCTTTGAGTTCTTTAGCTGTTGCCTCCTGTTTTTGCACTTTCTCCTTTTCTCCTTCCAGTTCAGCTGTTGTGTGCTTAATTTTGTTGCCAAGTTCTTGCAGCTTTTGCTTTGTCTTCTCAAAGTCTTGGACAAGAAGAAGTTTTTCTTTGTTCTGCTTTATGTCCTGTTGTTCTTTTTCTTGACACAGCTCTTCATATTTCTTCCGTGTTTCATAATGCATTGCCTGCAGTGCTCTGTATTTTCCTTCCATGCCTTGGAGCTGGCATTGCATTTCTCCCTGGTTTATGACCAGTTCTTCTTTCACTTCAAGGATTTCTGTATTTTTTTGTAAAGCATCATCGAGCTTTACTCGCAAGCCTTCATTGTTTTTCTCCATGTTCTGATGCTTGCAATCTAATTCTTTTTGTTTCATCTCCTGTTGCTTTTTCTCTTCCAGCAACTCGTCATATTTGTGCATTGTTTCTTTAAGCCTTGCCTGCAGCATCCTGTCTTTTCCCTCCATGTGTTGGAGTTGCCTCTCCATGTCTCGCTTCTTTATGTCCTCTTGGTTCTTCTCTTCGAGGATCGCTTCATTTATTTGCAGAGCTTCATCAAGCTTTACTTGCAGCTCGTCATTTTCTTTCTTGATGTACTTAACCTCGCGGCCCATTCGCCTTTGTTTGATCTGCTGCTGCCTTTTCTCTTGAAGAACCTCTTTATTTGTTTCCTGATTTTTATCATCCCTTGCTTTTACCACTCTGTATTTGATCTCCATCTTTTCAAGTTCATCATGCATCTGTCTTTCTCTCATGTCCTGTTGTGTCTTCTCCTGGAGGATTTCTTTAATTTTTTCTTGAGCTTCATCCAGCTTTCCTTGGAGCTCTTGGTTCCTTTCCTCCATGTCTTTGATATCCCACTGTTTTTCATCAATAATACTCTCCTTTTCTTGGAGCAGGTAGGACATTTTTTTTAATTGAGCGCTCTGTCTCTCATTTTCCTCCATCAATAAGACAATCTTCTCTCTGTTAAGAAGATTTTCATTCTCCATTTCTGCCAAGCGCTTCTCCTCTAAGTCAACTTGCTCAGCCCAGGGAAGAGAGGAGAGGTAAGGGTCTTCTGGTTCATCCCAGGGAAGAGCGCCGGGGTCAACTTCTTGCCTTTTTGGTTCTTCACCTTGAGACATGTTGGAGTCTGTAGTCAGGATCCAAATGTTTCTAAATGGTGAACAGTTGAGGGCTGCAAACAGAAATGCTGCCAGTAACGGACTAAAAGTCGTTATTTCTCACTGTTATCTGTCGGTTTTAGGATCAAATGATCACGTTGGTGGTAAGACTCTAAATCTGTGTCACGAACAGTCGAAGGCTGCGAACATAAATGCTGCAAATAACAGACTAAAAGTTGTTGCTTCTCACCCCTATTTATGGGTTTAAGGATCAAAGGCTCAAAGTGGTGGTAAGATTCTAAATGGGTGCGATGTCACGATTCTGGACAACATGGTTACCATAGTTAGAATAATAAACTTTATGATGTGTTGCTAACATTTTGGTTGTTGTGATGATTCAAATTTGTTCAGTAAACTTCATCAAAATGAACATGTGTTGACATAAGCATATATTTGGATCTCATATCTTCTTATTAAATGTAGCTAATGTCCAATAAACTGAACTCTGGGACTTACTTAACACTAATATTTCATATATTACTTCAACTCACAAATTTAATTAAAGGGTTTGTATTAAATTATAACGTAATAAAAAACCACAGTGCACATGTGCAAGTAACAGTAGCCAGCTGCTGCCACAAGAGGGTGACGAATTAAAGGTTCACAGAGAGATCTCTTTACTTTGGGACATTTAATCAATGTGTATTATTACATTTGATTAAACAAGCACTGCTTTTCCTCCAGGCTTTCTAAAACTCTTTCAAAGTTTCTCTTTTCAGTCTTTTTTCAGTCCAGTCCTTGTACCAAAAAGTTATCTCATGAAACTGGATGAATGGAGGACAAAAGACGATGTTTTAGACCTAAACCCCCACTATCTACACCAGCTGAATAGCATCTGAAAATCACATCTTTAACAGACAGACAAAGTCCAGCAAAGTCTCCACACAGGACCTGAGAGATGCATCTGAACCTTCAGTTCACTCCAAGATCACACATGTGCAGGAGAACTGAGTGCTGCTGTCAGATTGAAAAGTGCTTTAAACATGATGATACTGTCTTTGTTAAACAGCAGAATAGGTTTATAAAGTATCATTAACTAAAAGTGGTGAAATAAATATCTCTAAATCTACTAAATGTAGAATTTTAAATTTTGGACAGTTTAGTATTACAGCTGCTGATTAAACAATAGAGACAGATGTGTAGTAAAACTTTTATTTAGTGTTTCAAGTCAAAAACAAACAGAGCAGAGATACAGAGAAAGTCTTTTGATGAAAAAATGAAGATACTGAATGTTGAGTTTCCCCTAATCATGTGTGTGCAGTTGGGTGAATGAGGCTGTGTCGAGTGTTCAGACTGAGTAGAAATGCACTGTGCTTGTCCATTTACATCCTTTAGATCCAATCTTGACTCTTTTGCCCACTAAAATAATAAACCAGTACTTCTTTCTGTATGTAATATAATCTAAAGCATCCACAGTAACATTTTCCACCATACAACTGCACTCTAAGGTCAGCACGGTGGTGCAGTGGTTGGTACTGTTGCCTCACAGCAAGAAGGTCGTGCATGTGAATCTGCTGGCTGCTGTTTGCATGTTGTGTTGTCTGAGGGTGCTCCGGCTCCCTCTCACACTCCAGCAACTCGCTCTTTAGGTTAAGGCGATCGTGGCTCAAGACTTGGGAGTTTGCCTTGTAATGGGAAGGTTGCCGGTTTGAGCCGCGCCCTGTGGCTGTGGCTACAATGTAGCTTGCTACCATCGGTGTGTCAATGGGTGGATGACTGGATGTGTAAAGTGCTTTAGGGTCCTTAGGGACTAGTAAAGCGCTATACAAATAAAGGCCATTTAATTGGTGATTCTTTGGCAATTACAATCATCTATTGTCAATGGGATCATGAGTGGTGAACTGTCAAGTGTGTACCCTGAGTTTACCTTGTGAAAGCTGGATAGTCCTCAAGCCATCTCCAGCAACCCTTAAGTGCTTAAGAAGAAGGAAGAAGGAAAGGAAGGAAGGATAACTACACTTTATGATCTCAGCTGTGATTATTAAAGGTTTGTGCTTTCTAGACATTCCCTGTAATAGAAAGAGCAGAGGGGTGTAGTACTTCATCACGGCCAGAGGGAGGCACTGTGGAACCATCAAACAAAAGACCCCAGTGCTGATAAGGCAACATGCTGTCCATTACCACCAGGTATGAGGACACAAGGTAGGTGGCAAACTCATCTGATCCATCCTCAGTCGCCCCAAATGAGAATAAATGTGTTACTTTCCTTCAAGTCCTGTCGTATTATTTTGTATCTACAAAACTATTAGAACAGAAATATTAACTTAAAAAGATAAATCCAAATAGATGAATGGATCTTTTTTTTTTTTTACCTTCATGAATGTCATGAATATTTTCTGGAGAATAGAAGTGGTACTTATATAATGGTAGTGCCCATTGCCTGAGATCCCATGATTGTAAGGTGACTGAGAAATATTTTTAATTACACGGTTGTTGATGTGATTCAGTCTTCAGCACTACGGTCACCCCGGTGTGTCGGCCACAACACCAATTAAAGCCAAACTGTCTCAGAGTGTAGAAGAAGAAGCTTGAGGTTTGTTCTGAAACTTATAAACACCTGTATAAGAACAGAATAGACTTGTCCTATAAACTTTGGGGCCTTTCTACACTACTCTGCGATGGCTCTTGATAAACTTAAATATGTGGGATGATCTTGGACAGTTTAAAGTGGGCCTCTGTTCCTGTAAAGTAGATTGTGGTAAGGACCCGACACGCACACTGGATTTCATTCACTATAGGTTAGTTTATTTTCGTTCTGATGTTCCAGCATCAGTCACACAGGAACAGCTGCTTCTTCCTCCCAGTCTCCGTCCCCGTCATCACTATTTAAAAATAGAGAGAAGAAGATGATCACCTTGAGCAGTCACACCCGCCCTCTCAGCCACACTCGGCACCGCCCTGAGAGCTCACTGTAACACCCCTCTGCTGCAGCAGGCCGGAGACCACACCCCCGCCACATAGATCATATCACTACTGTGAGATAAAAGTGAAAGAGCAGCTCACAGATCAGTGGGAAGTCACATCAGGAGAACATTAAGTATTTGTAGCGTGTGATTCCCTTGTGTTTTCAGTCTGTGAAACAGCTGTTTGTCCCTTCACCAGGCAGGTAAGATCAGCAAAACTGCACCATAGGATGGTTTATACCTAAAATGTTTTTTAAAAATATATTATTAACATAACAAGAGGAAACATAGATTTGATTCTTTATTTATTCATTTCTTTCTTTTCTTTCATTTTCTCTTAAGCTCAAAGGCTGTTTTTATTTCCACAGTGATGGCAGCAGCAGCGTTCAGGAGCAGAGGACTGGCTGGTGTCAGAAACACCAACGTTTTAATCCTCATCTTTCTGCTGTCCCTGGTTTATGTCACAAATCACTGATGAAAGTAAGAACAAAGTCACTGCTGAATTAACTGTTGTTGAAGGTACTTCTATGAAACATTATTTGCAAATGTAAAACTACAGTACTATGTAACTCATTATAAGCATATCAGAGTTTAAATGGACGCATCCTGTTTTTGTAAATTTAAAAAAATTCTGACAAGTTTCTTAGAACAACTTAGGAAATCAGAAAAAGCAAGAGCAGCCAGAAGGAAGGCGGGTCAGTCAGTTTCATCTCTATTGCATGTTATCAGTCAAATTTGGTCATGTAGGAAACAACAAATGCGTATGAGTCATATCAGTGCACACTAAGAGAACTGCAACTCAGTCTGACTGTAGAAGTAAGTTTGACTTATATCCCCATTAAGTTATACATATGTAACTTTATTAAATTAATTTGGTACATGTTGTGGTAAACAGAGAATGTCTTTTGCTTTTCAGATATTGACCAATAATTCATTAATGTTCGATTATATTTTAAACATTATACATGTGTATGTCATTTGTATGTAACTGTATCATGTGAAGATTTTCTCTTGCGCTTCTTCGTCAAGCCCTAAAGTTAAAATAAATCAGAGCTGATGCTTCTTGTACAAACTGTAGCATCCTCCCCCGCCCACTTACAATGGAGACGATGACTGTCTTACTTTGCTTCCTAACTTTTCTTGAATTGTTCTTGAAATTAACAATTCTGAAGTTTATGGATTTTATAAAATATAAAACTGCAAAAATTATGTACAAAGCCAGACACAGTACCAGGAAATGTACAGAGGATGAATTGAGGGGAAAATTAAATATGAAGACCAATGTTCCCTCTAATTTTCATGTGTCTGAGCGAACACACAAACTCCCTGAGCGATCCTTGGACCACTGTGAGCGACATCAGACGTGTGCACTGTGGTCACGCCAGCATCTAATCCATCCAAGTTACATGGTTTATTACAATAATCAAATTACAGCATTTACATTTATGTTAGACTACTTTTAATTAACTGCTTTAGCCCACTTACAATGAAAATTTAAAAAATCCTGTTCATGACCTGTGTAGTATGTTAACACTATTGGAAGTAAAAATAACTTTCACTCCAATTTTGAAAACACAACTTTCTTTTTTTCTTCATAAAGTCTGAGTCTGTGGTCTGGGAGAGTCCTATAACTCTCTGTCTGCAAAATACAGTATATAATGACCAATGCTGGGCAATTATTATATAGTTACTACTTCAAAAGTAACTCAGTTTGGCAAACAACAAAGTTTTTTGCAGCTATTTATTTTTTTTAATGCAGTCAAGGCGTTTTTTAAATAAACATTTCAAACTATTTACAGAACAATCAGCTGTTCTGCATCAAATCTGATGCCACACAAATTATTTGTGCCACTCCAAAAAATAATTTCTGTCCACTATGAGATAAAGGAGAACAACAGCCTGATACCTGCAGGCCTGACAGCAGGAGATGTATCACTGCTGTAACACCTGTAACATTCAGCAGCTGCCTCATTGTTCTGACACACCAACAAAACTATTGACTACACTACACACTAACTACACACTAACTACACAAGATTTGCGCTAAACGTCTCAAATCTCTCACATTCAGAACACCGCCGTCACTCCTAAAACTTCCCCCCGTTTCTTAACAACTACATGCCACGTTGCCATATCATTTTTTGATTGGTCGACACGGTACTTTTTCGACCAATAGGAAAGGGTTGGGATTTTGGTTTTGTTTTTGCTCACAGGCGAGAGTGCTTTCGAGCGTTTTCCTGTAAAACGCCGTTTTTACCGTTTCTTCCCACAGTAAATATAAACAACGATAGTATTCAGGAAGAAAACCAAACATTGCAGATATTTTTATCATAACTCTGGTTTTACGTGGCCCATCAACACAATTTAAAACTGGTATAAAGTCCACACTTTTCCCGTCAATTGTTCCGTCTGTCCTGCTCACATCTCCAATGGTTGTACGCGTTGTCATTAACCGTGGCTCACTGCACATCAGCCACGCCCCTTTGCTAGCTAAAACACCGGTGTCGGCACATAGGACGCTGTCATAGCGTGTCAACAACGTTGATTGCTGCGTATACGAATGTGAATCGCATTATTGGCTGGACTATAGGATAAGGTGGCATCGTTCTAATCCCATACAGGAGCAGCCAGTCACTTACTGACTAACACTGCAAAACAGAATTGTTAAAGTTTTAATTTTAATTTCAATTCAGGTTAGATTTTTTTGTGCGCAACGCAGATTTTCTGTGCGCAGAGACCGTGCCAGCAGTGCGCAATTGCGCACGTGCGCAGCTTAGAGGGAACATTGATGAAGACTCTTAAAGCACGGACAAGGGTTAAAACCTTTTGTTTTACCATTTATGAGGTAAAACTGTGGAACAGTTTTCCTGTGGACCTACAGCAATGTTCAAGCATTAGTCAGTTCACAAAGATGTTTCAAAAACTGCTTTGGAAGAAAATGAAAGTAATAAAGTTGTAGACTTTTAGTCAAGACCGCCTAAACCAAGATCAAGACAATACCAAGATTAGAGGGTATCGAGACCAAGACAAGACAGAGACCAAGACCAAGACAGAGACAAAAAGGTCTTTAAACTGCAGCCAGGTACTGCTTTGTTTACAGGTGTCAGGCATATTTCTGTGTTTTTGCGATGCACTCGCACAGCCGTCCTCACCGCTGTCTCACTCACTGAGAGGACAGACGCACGCTCCACTTGACTGCAAAGCAGATAATGCTATTAGAAATTGAAATAAAGTAGAAAAACTTACTTTTTGGCATACAAATTACTTTTTTTCGTGTTATATTGTCTGTGTTTGACAAAATGTGCTGATTTTTCACATGTGATAGCAGAACTGAATTGGGCATGCACAGGATGAGTCACATCATTTGAAACTTAGCCCTGATTGGAGAAATTATCCCCGGTCTC